>NC_090646.1:636412313-636529813 GCF_040937935.1 Hyperolius riggenbachi
ACTGCAGCACGTTCTACTATCACCATCTCTGTAATACATCAACTTATCTCTCTCTTGTCAGACTTGTCAGCCTGTGTCTGGAAGTCTGCCAAGTTCTTCAGTGTTGTGGTTCTGCTATAAACTCCTCCTTCCAGGCCCCTCTGTGCACACTGCCTGTGTGTTATTTAGGATTAGAGCAGCTTCTCTCTTCTCTCTTATCTTTTACAAGCTGGATAAATCGTCCTCTGAGCTGGCTGGGCTTTCACATACTGAAGAATTACAGACAAGGGCAAAGCTGTTTGCAGGAAGAAACAAGCAGCCTGAAACTTCAGTGCATGAGAACAGGGGAAAAGAAACACACAAATGATCTCTTGAGATTCAAAAGGAAGGCTGTATACAGCCTGCTTGTGTATGGATGTATTTTCTATGTGTGGACATACTGTACATCAACCTACTCCCTGTTTTGGTGGCCATTTTGTTTGTTTATAAACAAACTTTTTAAAACTGTTTTTAACCACTTTTAATGCGGCGAGGAGCGGCGAAATTGTGACAGAGGGTAATAGGAGATATCCCCTAACGCACTGGTATGTTTACTTTTGTGTGATTTTAACAATACAGATTCTCTTTAAAGGAGAAGAGCCATAAGAACTAGAAGTATAAAAAAAAACGGTGCAATTATGCACCAGCATTATGCATGTGGTTTTACAAACCACTATGCTGGGACAGCCATCTCGCAGGCCAACAGTACCAGCACCCACCAGCAGTATTTTGATCTACTCATCTTAAAAATGGGGACAGATTGGCATCCTCATTCATTCCATGTGGAAATTTGCTGTCCGACCTATAGATCCAGAATAATTCTCTCTGCATAAGTTTAAGTTCCCTATCCCCTCCCCTGAACGATGGGGCCACCTCCTCCACCACCCTGAACCTCAACTGAGTGACATTGTGGCCTGCATCTAGAAAGTGACGTGCCACAGGGGAACTAACCTCACCGCAGCGTATATTGCTGCGATGTTCACTAATCCTGGTACGGACGTCCCTGGTAGTCTGGCCAACATACAGTTGACCACAAGGGCAAAAAAGGCAATAGACCACAAAGGTACTAGAACACGTAGCAAAAGTTCTCAGAACAATACGTTCCCCAGTGCGTGGATGGGGGAAAGATGTACCCTTATAAACATAACTACACTGTGCACAGTGCCCACATGGGAACATACCGGTTGGTTTCGGTAGATTGGAGAGCCAGTTGCCCCGATCACTAACAGTCGGTCTGTTGCATTTGGCATGGACTACAGAATCCTTCAGATTTTTCGATCGACGAAAGGCGCAAATTGGGGGTTCCCGGAATGTATCACCCAATGCTCGGTCACTGTGCAACACGTGCCAATGTTTAGTAACAATTTTCTGTGCCTGTAAAGATAAGGGAGAATAAGTTAGTACCCAGTGGCGTAGCTAAGGAGCTGTGGGCCCCGATGCAAGTTTTACAATGGGGCCCCCCAAGCACTCTATACATAACAATTGATACGGCGCACCAAAACCTGCCAATGGCAACCACAGTTTCAGAGGTGCAAGAAGGGGATGGGGATCAGTTTTTTAATGATTACTACTATTCAAAGTATCTATAGAAGTGATTATTATGATCACAGGACCAATAGAGAGCTAATACTGTAGTTGAGGGTGGGCCCTTCGGGCCCCTCTGGCCCAAGGGCCCCGATGCGGTCGCTACCACTGCACCCCCCTATTGCTACGCCCCTGTTAGTACCATTGGGACACGTTTGGAATCAGGCCTAGGATTGCAAGTGCGTAGTGATGAACGTTCCCTTGCAGCAGCCCTGTTAAGCGCTTCAGATAAGACATTGTTATCATAGCCACGTGCCTGGAAGGTACTGAACATGATACCTGCTTCCTTATAAAAGGCCTCATCAGTGGAGGAAATGCGACGTAATCGCAAAAACTGACTATATAGTAAACCCTTTTTGAGACGTTGCGGGTGATAGCTTTTTGCTTGTAAATAACTATTTTTATCAGTCGGTTTTCTATACGGGGAGGTATGTATTACCCCCTCACGTATAGATACAAGCACATCCAAAAAATGGACCTCTGTGGGACTATATTCAAGGCTAAAAGAAATAGGAAGAAAGTGATCCAAGTCGTCCTTAAAGGAAAGCAATGAACTTTCACTGCCGGTCCAGATGAGAAAGATGTCATCAATATACCTCAGCCAGCACAATGTCTGGCTGAGGTATAGAGGATGTGTGTACACATGCGCATGTTCAAATGCGTCCATAGGACAACTATTAGTCATGCACTGTACAAAGTTGACTCTTATGGAAGAGTGGCAAGAAGAAAGCCATTGTTAACAGAAAGCATAAGAAGTCCTGTTTGCAGTTTGTCACAAGCCATGTGGGGGACACAGCAACCATGTGGAAGAAGGTGCTCTGGTCAGATGAGACCAAAATGGAACTTTTTGGCCAAAATGCAAAACGCTATGTGTGGCAGAAAACGAACACTGCACATCACTATGAACATACCATCCCCACTGTCAAATATGGTGGTGGCAGCATCATGCTCGGGGGGTGCATCTCTTCAGCAGGGACAGGGAAGCTGGTCAGAGTTGATGGGAAGATGGATGGAGCCAAATACAGGGCAAACGTGGAAGAAAACCTCTTGGAGACTGCAAAAGACTTGAGGCTGGGGCGGAGGTTCACCTTCCAGCAGGACAATGACCCTAAACATAAAGCCAGGGCAACAATGGAATGGTTTAAAACAAAACATATCTATGTGTTAGAATGGCCCAGTCACAGTCCAGATCTAAATCCAATCGAGAATCTGTGGCAAGATCTGAAAACTGCTGTTCACAAACGCTGTCCATGTAATCTGACTGAGCTGGAGCTGTTTTGCAAAGAAGAATGGGCAAGGATTTCAGTCTCTAGATGTGCAAAGCTGGTAGAGACATACCCTAAAAGACTGGCAGCTGTAATTGCAGCAAAAGGTGGTTCTACAAAGTATTTACTCAGGGAGCTGAATAATTACGCACATCCCACTTTACAGTTATTTATTTGTAAAAAATGTTTGGAATGAAGTATGATTTTCGATCCACTTCTCACATGTACACCACTTTGTATTGGTCTTTCACGTGGAATTCCAATAAAATTGATGCATGTTTGTGGCAGGAATGTGACAAAATGTGGAAAACTGCAAGGGGGCCGAATACTTTTGCAACCCACTGTATATATACTGTATACTTGCAATTATACCCGCTCCAATAATAGGCGCTACAGTAGATGGCCTGCACTGCGCATGTGCAGCTGGGGACCTTGGCCCTGCATGCGCACTCACTGGCGCACGCACAGTCACAGCCCTGAACACGAACACTACAGCGCCGGATGCAGGTGGACACAGACACCTGCTATTAAAATGAGAAATGGTACATTCTCTTTAAAAAGGAACGACAGTGAAAATAATGAAATGAAAAAAGTGCTTCATTTTTATAATTATGTATAAATGATTTAGTCAGTGTTTGCCCATTGTAAAATCTTTCCTCTCCCTGATTTACATTCTGACATCACATGGTGACATTTTTACTGTTGGCAGGTGATGTCACTGGAAGGAGGTGCTGCTTGCTTTTTTGGCAGTTGGAAACAGCTGTTATTTCCCACAGTGCAACAAGGCTCCCACAGAGCGATGTCAGCATCTTGGTGCTGTGAGGCGCTGACATCACACCGTGGGAGGGGTTTCACCACAATATCAGCCATACAGAGCCCCCTGATGATCCGTTTGAGAAAATGAATAGATTTCTCATGGGAAAGGGGGTATCAGCTACTGATTGGGATGAAGTTAAATCCTTGGTTACGGTTTCTCTTTAAAAAGAACCCGAGGTGGGTTTGAAGAATATTATTTGCATACAGAGGCTGGATCTGCCTATACAACCCAGCCTCTGTTGCTATCCCAAACCCCCCTAAGGTCCCCCTGCACTCTGCAATCCCTCATAAATCACAGTCACGCTGCTGACAAACAGCTTGTCAGAGCTGGCTGTGTTTATCTCTATAGTGTCAGTCTGCTGCTCTCCCCGCCTCCAGCAGAACTCCAGTCCCCGCCTGCATCCCTTCCCTCCCTGCTGATTGGAGGGAAGGGACGGGGGCAGGGACCGGAGCTATGCAGGAGGCGGGGGAGCAGCTGAGACTGACACTACAGATGTAAACACAGCCTTACAGCATGGCTGTGATTTATGAGGGATTGCAGAGTGCAGGGGGACCTTAGTGGGGTTTGGGATAGCAACAGAGGCTGGGCTGTATAGGAAGATCCAGCCTCTGTATGCAGATAACATTCTTTAAACACACCTCGGGTTCTCTTTAAGGTTTGAGCTTTTCTACAAAAATATACAGTAGGAACAGTTTAATAAAACGTCTAGCTTTGCCAACTATCTGAAAAAAGAGAAGCTACTGAAGCCTTTGTTTCACATGAATAATGGCCTGCTTCTGCAGCAGCTGTGACCTTTTGTTCCTCATCCATATTATGTTATTGTTATATATCAGGTAATGGATCCATCTCTTTATATCATAAAAATATGAGGTTTTCCGCTTCAACAGAAAGTTACAAGGTAAGTCTTAAAATTCTGAACTGCGGGTTTAAAGCCAAACTCCGGGCTTAAAGTGGAACTCAAGATATCAAGGAAAAACATCAGTAAGGAGAAATCTGCATGCCAACCCAGGAGGGTTCCTTCTGGTTTCCACTCTTCTTACTTCCTCTTCAGCTGCCTTGTCTTCCACTGCCGTCATGACAGCCATGCAGGGGCGTAACAATAGACCCTGCAAGGGATGCAACCGCAGGGGGCCCAGAAGCCACAGGAGGGCCAGTCCTGAGAGACTAACAACTAAGGGCAAGGAGAGGAAAAACGTTCTGCTCTTTGTACAATAATTGTCCTAATGACTGCATCTGCTCAGCCACTGATAACGAATCATACAAAGTCTTGTAGACAAAGATTTGTAGACAGTCCCTATTCAGTGTGCAGGGAGAGGGAGCGCCATCCAAAGTTTTGCAAGGGGGGGGGGGGGGCAGTGATTTGATATCAAGGTCCAGCAGCCTTGGGGGGTGTCTACTTTTTGTCCTATGGGTTATTTTTTGAATACATTTGTACTATTTTTAATAACACTGGTAGGTGTAGTCTGTTTCATTATCACTGAAATTAAAGTGACATGCCACCTTTGTTGAGAAAAATTAGCTATCCTTTCAGTACACATCTACATATTATTTTTAGTGATTTGTAAAGCTCCAACGTATTCCGTGGTGCTGTACAAAGTAGGAAAACAAACAAAGGGTGCATAATGATACAGACAATGATATACATCAAATATGGACACTGGCACATCATACAGAGCTGGTGATTACAATGACAGTTGTAGCATGATGAATACAATGTACAACAGAGTGCAAGCTATGAAACAAACAACAAACCCAAGACACAAAAGCAGGGCCGCCATCAGAAATTTTGGGGCCCCTAACACATCATCAGGCCTGGGCCCACCCCTGGACCCACCCACTGGTTGCTGTGCCCGCCCACTAGCCACCCCACCCCCGTATCCATGTGCGAAGTGCGCTGCGGCGAAAAAATGTGCATGGCTCCGACACTGAAGAAAGCTGTGTGCTTTTTTTTGTCAGCCTCTGTTCCCCCTGTGCCTCTTTTATCCCCCTGTGTTACCTCTTGTCCTATTCTGTCTCAGCTCGTCCCCCTGCCCTAGCCATGTATAGGTGTCCCCATGTATAGGTATCCAGGCATAGGTGCCCCCAGCATCGGAAGCCAGGTATAGGTTCCCCAGTATAAGTAGCCAGCTATAGGTGGTGCCCCAGTATAGGTAGCCTGGTGTAGATGCCCCCATGTATAGGTATCCAGGCATAGGTGCCCCCAGTATCAGAAGCCAGGTATAGGTTCCCCAGTATAAGTAGCCAGCTATAGGTGGTGCCCCAATATAGGTAGCCTGGTATAGCTGGTGCCCCAGTATAGGCCAGCAAGATACAGGTGCCCCAGTATAGGTATTCAAGTATAAGTGTTGCCCCGGTATAGGTAGCCTGGTATAGTTGCCCCCAGTATAGGTAGCCTGGTATGAGTGGTGCACCAGTATAGGTTAGCCAGGTACAGGTGCCCCAAGTATAAGTAGCAAGCAATAGGCGCCCCAGTATAAGTAGCCAAGTATAGGCGGTGCCCCATTATATGTAGCCAGGTAAAGGTGGTGCCCTCAGTAAAGGTAGCCAGGTAAAGGTGGTGCCCTCAGTAAAGGTAGCCAAGTAAAGGTGGTGCCCTCAGTAAAGGTAGCCAAGTAAAGGTGGTGCCCTCAGTAAAGGTAGCCAGGTAAAGGTGGTGCCCTCAGTAAAGGTAGCCAAGTATAGGTGGTGCCCCAGTATAGGTAGCCAGGTAAAGGTGATGCCCTCAGTATAGGTAGCCAAGTATAGGTGGTGGCCCAGTATAGGTAGCCTGTAGCCAGATAAAGGTGATGCCCCAGTATAGAAAGTCCGCTGTAGCAGGCTCACTCATCTGCTCCCGGCGTTCAAGCGCTGATGTCACTCTCCTCTCAGTGCTGGAATGCGGTGTGCTGGTTAGTGAGACACATGCCAGCACATGCAGCCCCTCCAGCGCTTTTGGGGGGGGGGCAGGGCCCCCAGAAGCCCTGGGCCCTTCACTGCAGTGTCAGTTGTCCCCCCTGATGGCTGCCCTGCACAAAAGGGTGAGAGAGCCCTGCCCTTGCAAGCTTACAATCTAAGGGAATATTACTAGGTGTCATGGTTGGCCTTCATGTCCTGCATCATCTGTTGGTACTGATCCAGCTTGCCTGACCTTCCCTGCTCCTCTGCTCACATGAGGTGCCCATAGACTACCTTGATTTCCTGCTGATTCTGCTGTGAAATCGATAATGCAAACGTGGACCGATCGACCGATTTCCACCTGAAATCGAATCCGTCGATCTCTCCAGGCGGAAATTTCGCTCATTCGCCGGCGGGTCGGGACTGAAAGCGCGTCGTGATCGGCGTTCGATTCGACGGCGACCAACGCAGCAATAATCTCACCTGTCCCGCTGGCACAAGTCCCCGGGTCTGTGCTGTTACTCATATCTCCCAACATTTGAAGATGGGAAAGAGGGACACTTAAGCCACGCCCCCTGTGCGGCCTTAAGCCACACCCCTGCTATTGCAGGAGGGTGACAATGGGAGGAATGAGTTTGCGGAGGAGGGTGCCAGTGGGTGGGAGAGGGTGACACTGGGTGGAAAGGGGGGTGCCAGTGGGTGGGGGAGGAAGGTGACAGTGGGTAGGAGGAGGGTGTTAGTGGAAAGTGGAGGGTGTCAGTGGGCAGAGAGGAGGGTGCCAGTGAGCAGGGAGGAGGGTGACACTGGGTAGGGAGGAGGGTGCCAGTGGGTAGGAGGAGGGTGCCAGTGGGTGGGGAGGAGGGTGCCAGTGGGTGGGGAGGAGGGTACCTGTGGGTGGAAAGGAGGGTGACACTGGGTGGGGAGGAGGGTGCCAGTGGGTAGGAGGAGGGTGTCAGTGGGTAGGAGAGGGGTGACACTGGGTGGGGAGGAGGGTACCTGTGGGTGGAAAGGAGGGTGCCACTGGGTGGGGGAGAAAGGTGCCAGTGGGTAGGAGGAGGGTGTCAGTGGGTAGAAGGGTGACACTGGGTGGGGAGGAGGGTACCTGTGGGTGGAAAGGAGGGTGACACTGGGTGGGGAGGAGGGTGCCAGTGGGTAGGATGAGGGTGTCAGTGGGTAGGAGAAGGGTGACACTGGGTGGGGAGGAGGGTACCTGTGGGTGGAAAGGAGGGTGCCACTGGGTGGAGGAGAAAGGTGCCAGTGGGTAGGAGGAGGGTGTCAGTGGGAAGGAGGAGGGTGACACTGGGTGGGGAGGAGGATACCTGTGCGTGGAAAGGAGGGTGACACTGGGTGGGGGAGAAAGGTGCCAGTGGGTAGGAGGATAGTGTCAGTGGGTAGGAGGAGGGTGCCAGTGGGTGGGGAGGAGGGTGCCAGTGGGTAGGGGGGTCGTAGGGTGCCAGTGGGTAGGGGGTCGTAGGGTGCCAGTGGGTGGGGAGGAGGGTGCCAGTGGGTGGGGAGGAGGGTGCTAGTGGGTAGGGAGGTCGTCAGTGGAGGGGGGGAGAATGCCCGTGGGTGGGGAGGAAGGTGCCCCTGTGTGGGGAGGAGATTGCCCTGGGGAGAGAACACAGGAAGAAAATGATTGATGCGCCAGCCGCGCTAATAAGGGATGCGGGAGCTGGCTTTATTCCTCCCTCCCTTCCTCTGAATGCCCCCACCTGCTGTGAATGTTTCCCCCCCGTAGGTAGTGTGTGCGGAGCGGAACGGTAGGTCCTCTTACCGCAGATCCATGTGCACCGGCAACTAGTCTCTACTTCCTGTGACATCATGGTAAAAAGGAAGCAGGAGACTAGTTGCCGGTGCGCATGGATCTGCGGTAAGAGGACCTACCGCTCCGCTTCGCACACACTACCTACAGGGGGGAGGGGGGAGAACATTCACAGCAGGTGGGGACATTCAGAGGAAGGGAGGGAGGAATAAAGCCGGCTCCCGCATCCCTTATTAGCGCGGCTGGCGCATCAATCATTTTCTTCCTGTCTTCTCTCCCCAGCCGGCCGGGACTTAAGGGAGGCTTCCCGGGATAGCGGGAGAGCCCCCCAAATCTGGAGAATCCCGACCAATCCGGGACGGTTGGGGGGGCATGCTGTTACTTTCTCCGGCTGGACTTCTTTATCTTCTCTGCACTTCCTGTCCCGCCCTGTGAGAAGTTCAAACAGTAGAGCGCCCTGTACTGTTTGAACTTCCTCTTCTGTCAGGACGAGACAGGAAGTGCAGAGAAGATGAAGAAGGCCAGCCGGAGAAAGGAACAGCACAGACCCGGGGACTCGCGCCGACGGAACATGTAATGTATTATTGCAGCTGGGGGGAGCAGGAGTGGCAAGGCAGCGGCAGCTCCACAGATTGTAAATCGATTTCATGCTGAAATCCATTCAAAATCTGTGTGCAGTGTATGGGCAGCCATTAGATCCCTCTCTGATTAGATTCAACCCGAGAGAGGGATCTATCTGTTCGTCAATCTGGTGGCAATCGACCAGTGTATGGCTGCCTTTTGATTTTGGCTTGTTACCTCATCTAAAGTCCATTATTTGCCAGCCCTAAACTTGGTCTGTTACCTTGTCGAAAGGGGCCCATACACTAGTTGATTTCAGCCATTGATCGATTCTATGGAATCGATCGATCAGAAATCGATTCTATTAAATCTGTCGATTGATCGATTTATGTCAGTTTTTGATCGATTTCAAACTATTTGATCTATCGGACAGGATGGAAAATCTAGGTCGCTCTGCCGCTGGCAGCAGATCAATGACCCATAGAGTTGCATTGGATCTAATGGTTTAATAAAGGTGGCCATACACTGGCCCAATTCGCGGCCGTTTCGACAGCAGATTCGATCCTGGGATCGAATCTGCTGCCAATCGTTCGCGGTAAACGCACCCGCCGATCCGATTTCCTCCCGAAATCAGATCGGTCCGTCGATCGCGCCGTGCGGGAAATTACCCTCGATCGCCCGCGGGTAGGGAGCGGCGGCCGATCCGATCAGGTATACATTACCTGACGCTGGCTCCCGGGCATCTTCTCCGCGCTGCACGGCTCTGTTCCGGCTCCATCCCGGCGCTTCCTGTGTCACTGCAGTGACCAGGAAGTTCAAATAGAGGGCGCTCTATTTGAACTTCCTGGTTCTATTTGAACTTCCTGGTCACGGAGTGACACAGGAAGCGCCGGGATGGAGCTGGAACAGAGCCGTGCAGCGCAGAGAAGATGCCCGGGAGCCAGCGTCAGGTAATGTATACGGGGGGGGGACAGGCGGCAGGAGCAGCTCAGCAGATTGTGATCGGTTTTAGGCTGAAATCTATTCACAATCTGTTTGCAGTAAAGGCAGCCATATGATCCCTCTCTGATCAGATTCGATCAGAGAGGGATCTGTCAGCTGGTCGATCTAATGGCAAATCGACCAGTGTATGGCTACCTTAATGCATTTAGATTGATTTCCAATAGATTTCATTCTGAAATCTGTTGGAAATCTGTTCCTAGTGTGTGGCATACATCAGATAGATTCCTGGAAGATTGGACTTGTGAAGTATTTGACAGAAATCTATCTGATGGTTGAATCTGCTGCAAATCTATAAGTGTACGGCCACCTGAAGCCTATTATTCATCACTATTGATCTACTCCTGTTACCTCCTCTGTTATCTGTCAGCCCTCACCTCAGCCTGTTACCTATTTTAAGCCTGTTAGCAGTCAGAATTGACTTCAGCCTGTTACCTCGGCTGTTAGCCGCCAGCCCTAATGCTGGGAATACACCATGAGATATTTTGGCAGATAGATGGTTTGATAGATAATTTCCGACAGGTCCAATCTTATTTTCGACGGTTTTCTGATAGATTTCTCATAGAAGTGAATGGAAATCGACCGGACAGTACATCTGCTGAAAAATCTCATGGTGTATTCCCAGCATAACTTCTTCCCTTACCTTGTCTAATGCTGGGAATACACAATGGGCTTGATTCACAAAAGAGTGCTAACTGTTAGCATGGCCGTTTCCACGCGAATTTTCGCATTGCGCGCGATCACAAATTTTCGTGCGAAATCGATAGTTTTCACGCAAAAATTCACATTTTCGCGCGAAAACGTTAACGATTCGCGCAAAAATTCGTGATCGTGCGCAATGCAAAAATTCGCACGAAAAACGGCCGTGCTAACAGTTAGCACTCTTTTCTGAATCAAGCTCAATGTGTTTTTTGGCAGATTAACTTTCCGAACAAGTTTTCAATCAATTTCCATTTGTTTCTACGAGTATATCGATCAGAAATCAGATCGGACCTGTAAGAAATTATTTATCAAGCCATCTATCTGCCGAAAAAACTCCTGGTGTTTTCCCAGTAAACCAGAAAACGAATGGAGGCACTCAACTGGCGATAATTAAACTTGCGTTTAATCGATAAAGCTGCTCAACGGGACATGTTTCGGGGTTTCCCCCTTCCTCAGGTGTATAAGCACACAACAGAACACAGCAAACGTATAACATAGACTCCACCCCCCATGGTCAGCTGACCTGTGAGGTCACAGTCACAAACACATTAACTCCTCAGGGTAAGTCCAAATTCTGGATGGTGTCTATTGTCTCAGGGTGTGGTGCGTGAGTATTCTGCACTGTGCATTTTGTAATCCTTAGCTGTGCTTTATATGCGTTTTTGGTTGCCTTTGCAATTTTTTTTATTATTTTCCCTGGTACTTATCCGTTAGCCGGGCGCATCCTCTAGGTGGCGACAAAACTCCACCAGAGTTGCATCTTTCCCTACTATCCATGTCGGCCTGGAGGGGGAATAGTAATTAGCGCCACCTGCCGGATGCGCCCGGCTAACGGATAAGTACCTTTTCCCTAACAAGTTATGCTAACATTCCCGAACACGTATGCGTTTTTACATGCGGCCCATAGACAATTATTGTAAAAAATAAGCAATCCATAACGTTATTTTTACTACAGGTCCTCTCTAGAGCCTGTTTCCAGGAGGGTCAAGGCCGGATTTATACTTTTTGTGCCCCTAGGCCCAGTATGTTGTACCTCCCCTTCCATGTGTAGAGTTGGGCCGAACGGTTCGCCGGCGAACGTGGTTCGCGCGAACGTAGGTGGTTCGCGTGCGGGTACCGCACGCGAACCTTTTGCGGAAGAAGTTCGGTTCGCCCCATAATGCACTGAGGGTCAACTTTGACCCTCTACATCACAGTCAGCAGGCCCAGTGTAGCCAATTAGGCTACACTAGCCCCTGGAGCCCCACCCCCCCTTATATAAGGCAGGCAGCGGCGGCCATTACGGCCACTCGTGTGCCTGCATTAGTGAGAGTAGGGCGAGCTGCTGCAGTCTCTCATATAGGGAAAGATTAGTTAGGCTTAACTTCTTCCTGGCTGCATACCTGTTCTGTTCAGTGAGCCCTCAGCCCACTGCATACCTGTACTGTGATCCTGCCACTGCATACCTGTACTGTGATCCTGCCACTGCATACCTGTTCAGTGATCCTGCCACTGCATACCTGTTCAGTGATCCTGCCACTGCATACCTATTCTGTTCAGTGAGCCCTCAGCCCACTGCATACCTGTACTGTGATCCTGCCACTCCATACCTGTTCAGTGATCCTGCCACTGCATACCTGTTCTGTTCAGTGAGCCCTCAGCCCACTGCATACCTGTACTGTGATCCTGCCACTGCATACCTGTTCAGTGATCCTGCCACTGCATACCTGTTCAGTGATCCTGCCACTGCATACCTGTTCTGTTCAGTGAGCCCTCAGCCCACTGCATACCTGTACTGTGATCCTGCCACTCCATACCTGTTCAGTGATCCTGCCACTGCATACCTGTTCTGTTCAGTGAGCCCTCAGCCCACTGCATACCTGTACTGTGATCCTGCCACTCCATACCTGTTCAGTGATCCTGCCACTGCATACCTGTTCAGTGATCCTGCCACTGCATACCTGTTCTGTGGACCCGCCACTGTATACCTGTTCTGTTCAGTGGACCCGCCACTGTATACCTGTTCTGTGAACCCGCCACTGTATACCTGTTCTGTTCAGTGGACCCGCCACTGTATACCTGTTCTGTTCAGTGGACCCGCCACTGTATACCTGTTCTGTTCAGTGGACCCGCCACTGTATACCTGTTTAGTGAACACGCCACTGCATACCTATTGTGTTCAGTGATCCTGCCACTGCATACCTGTTCTGTGAACCCGCCACTGTATACCTGTTCTGTTCAGTGGACCCGCCACTGTATACCTGTTCTGTGAACCCGCCACTGTATACCTGTTCTGTTCAGTGGACCCGCCACTGTATACCTGTTCTGTTCAGTGGACCCGCCACTGTATACCTGTTCTGTTCAGTGGACCCGCCACTGTATACCTGTTTAGTGAACACGCCACTGCATACCTATTGTGTTCAGTGATCCTGCCACTGCATACCTGTTCTGAGAACCCGCCACTGTATACCTGTTCTGTTCAGTGGACCCGCCACTGTATACCTGTTCTGTGAACCTGCCACTGTATACCTGTTCTGTTCAGTGGACCCGCCACTGTATACCTGTTCTGTTCAGTGGACCCGCCACTGTATACCTGTTTAGTGAACACGCCACTGCATACCTATTGTGTTCAGTGATCCTGCCACTGCATACCTGTTCTGTGAACCCGCCACTGTATACCTGTTCTGTTCAGTGGACCCGCCACTGTATACCTGTTCTGTGAACCCGCCACTGTATACCTGTTCTGTTCAGTGGACCCGCCACTGTATACCTGTTCTGTTCAGTGGACCCGCCACTGTATACCTGTTCTGTTCAGTGGACCCGCCACTGTATACCTGTTTAGTGAACACGCCACTGCATACCTATTGTGTTCAGTGATCCTGCCACTGCATACCTGTTCTGTGAACCCGCCACTGTATACCTGTTCTGTTCAGTGGACCCGCCACTGTATACCTGTTCTGTGAACCCGCCACTGTATACCTGTTCTGTTCAGTGGACCCGCCACTGTATACCTGTTCTGTTCAGTGGACCCGCCACTGTATACCTGTTCTGTTCAGTGGACCCGCCACTGTATACCTGTTTAGTGAACACGCCACTGCATACCTATTGTGTTCAGTGATCCTGCCACTGCATACCTGTTCTGTGAACCCGCCACTGTATACCTGTTCTGTTCAGTGGACCCGCCACTGTATACCTGTTCTGTGAACCCGCCACTGTATACCTGTTCTGTTCAGTGAACCCACCGCATCAGTGCGCATACCTGTGCAGTTAAGTGAACCCACCTACCTACGTGAGTGCACGCAGTGTGATATACCACTCCGTGCATACCCAATATGGACAAAACAGGTAGAGGAAGAGGAAGAGGTAGTGGCAGAGGCAGAGGAAGGCCACCCGGCAGGTCTGCGCGAGGTCGTGTAAATGTAATTTCGTGTGGATCTGGCCCACAGTACAGTGCTCGGAAGAAGGCACGTCCCATCACCTCCCAAGATTGTCAGGACGTGGTTGAGTATTTAGCGACACAGAACACCTCATCTTGCTCAGCCACCAGCGCTACTACTAGCACCACTTCCGCTGCATTTGACACTTCGCAAGAATTATTTAGTGTTGAAATCACTGATGCACAGCCATTGTTGTTACAGCCAGATGAATTTTCACCAGCTAATATGTCTGAGTTACGCGGCAACACTATGGATGTAACGTGTCAGGAGGATGAAGGACCTACTGATGGTGCAAGTTTGGATTTGTCTAAGGCAAGCGAAGCTGGGCAGGATGACTACGATGATGACGGTAATAGGGATCCTCTGTATGTTCCCAATAGAGGAGATGAAGAGGGGGACAGTTCAGAGGGGGAGTCAGAGAGTAGTAGGAGGAGAGAAGTTGCTGAAAGAAGCTGGGGCAGCTCTTCGTCAGAAACAGCTGGTGGCAGAGTCCGGCACCATGTATCGCCACCTATGTACAGCCAGCCAACTTGCCCTTCAGCATCAGCTGCTGAGGTCCCCATAGTGCCCACATCCCAGGGTGGCTCAGCGGTGTGGAAATTTTTTAATGTGTGTGCCTCAGATCGGACCAAAGCCATCTGTTCGCTCTGCCAACAAAAATTGAGCCGTGGAAAGGCCAACACTCACGTAGGGACAAGTGCCTTACGAAGGCACCTGGAGAAAAGGCACAAACAGCAATGGGATGGCCACCTGAGCAAAAGCAGCAGCAGCACACAAAAGAAAAGTCACCCTCCTTCTCCTCTTTCTCCTTCAGGTGCATCATCTGCTTCTGCCGCTTTCTCCTTTGCACCTTCACAGGCACCCTCCTCCACTCCGCCTCTGCCCTTGAGCGGTTCCTGCTCCTCTGCCCACAGCAGCAGTCAGGTGTCCGTGAAGGAAATGTTTGAGCGGAAGAAGCCACTTTTGGCCAGTCACCCCCTTGCCCGGCGTCTGACAGCTGGCGTGGCGGAACTGTTAGCTCGCCAGCTGTTACCATACCGGCTGGTGGACTCTGAGGCCTTCCGTAAATTTGTGGCCATCGGAACACCGCAGTGGAAGATGCCAGGCCGCACTTATTTTTCGAGAAAGGCCATACCCCAACTGCACCGTGAAGTTGAGAGGCAAGTGGTGTCATCTCTTGCGAAGAGCGTTGGGTCAAGGGTACACCTGACCACGGATGGCTGGTCTGCCAAGCACGGGCAGGGCCGCTACATTACCTACACAGCCCATTGGGTGAACCTGGTGGTGAACGATGGCAAGCAGAAAGCGGCGGACCAAATTGTGACACCTCCACGGCTTGCAGGCAGGCCTCCTGCCACCTCCTCTCCTCCTGCTACATGCTCTTCGCTGTCCTCCTCCTCCTCCTTGGCTGAGTGGCAGTTCTCCTCTCCAGCTACACAGCCCCAGCTCCGCAGGGCCTATGCTGCATGCCAGGTACGACGGTGTCACGCCATCTTAGACATGGCTTGTCTCAAAGCGGAGAGTCACACTGGAGCAGCTCTCCTGGCTGCTCTTAAGAAACAGGTGGATGAGTGGCTGACCCCGCACCACCTGGAGATAGGCAACGTGGTGTGCGACAACGGCAGCAATCTGCTTGCCGCTTTGCATATGGGGAAGCTGACACACATACCCTGCATGGCACATGTCATGAATCTAGTGGTTCAAAGATTTGTGGCAAAGTACCCTGGCTTAGCGGATGTCCTGAAGCAGGCCAGGAAGTTCTGTGGGCATTTGAGGCGCTCTTACACAGCCATGGCACGATTTGCAGAAATTCAGCGTAAAAACAACATGCCGGTGAGACGCCTCATTTGCGATAGCCCCACTCGATGGAACTCGACCCTGCTCATGTTCTCCCGCCTGCTAGAACAGAAGAAAGCCGTCACCCAGTACCTCTACAACTGGAGTAGAACGAAACAGTCTGGGAAGATGGGGATGTTCTGGCCCGACAACTGGACACTGATGAAAAATGCATGCAGGCTCATGCGGCCGTTTGAGGAGGTGACCAACCTGGTGAGCCGCAGTGAGGGCACCATCAGCGACTTAATTCCCTACGCGTACTTCTTGGAGCGTGCTGTGCGTAGAGTGGCGGATGAAGCTGCGAATGAGCGTGACCAGGAACCGTTACGGCAGGAACAGGCATGGGACCAATTTTCATCAGACCCAGCTGTTTCCTCAACACCTGCGGCAGCACAGAGGGGGGAGGAGGAGGAAGAAGAGAGGTCGTGTGCAGAAGACGAGTCAGACTCAGAGGATGATGAGCAAGGTGTTTCTTTGGGGGAGGAGGAGGAGGAGGAGGAGGGGACAGCGGCAGGACAACAACCGCAGCAGGCGTCGCAGGGGGCTTGTGCTGCTCAACCTTCCCGTGGTATTGTTCGCGGCTGGGGGGAGGAGGTTGACTTACCTGACGTCACTGAGGAAGAGCAAGAGGAGATGGAGGGTACTGGATCCGACTTTGTGCAGATGTCGTCTTTTATGCTGTCCTGCCTGTTGAGGGACCCCCGTATAAAAAACCTCAAGGGGAATGAGCTGTACTGGGTGGCCACACTACTAGACCCTCGGTACAGGCACAAAGTGGCGGACCTGTTACCAACTCACCGGAAGGTGGAAAGGATGCAGCATATGCAGAACCAGCTGTCAACTATGCTTTACAATGCCTTTAAGGGTGATGTGACGGCACAACGCCAGCAAGGTACCACTGCCACTAATCCTCCTCCCGTGTCCACGCAGTCAAAGACAGGACGCTCCAGCGATCTCATGGTGATGTCGGACATGCGGACGTTCTTTAGTCCAACGCCTCGCCGTAGCCCTTCCGGATCCACCCTCCACCAACGCCTCGACCGGCAGGTAGCCGACTACCTGGCCTTAAGTGTGGATGTAGACACTGCTGTGAACAGCGATGAGGAACCCTTGAACTACTGGGTGCGCAGGCTTGACCTGTGGCCAGAGCTGTCCCAATTTGCCATCCAACTTCTCTCCTGCCCTGCCGCAAGCGTCCTGTCAGAGAGGACCTTCAGCGCAGCTGGAGGCATTGTCACAGAGAAGAGAAGTCGCCTAAGTCACAAAAGTGTTAAGTACCTCACCTTTATCAAAATGAATGAGGCATGGATCCCGGAGGGCTGCTGCCCGCCCCAAGACTAAGTCAGTCCCCGCACACACAGCATCTCTGCCTGCACGCCGTGTGACTGGCTGCCTGGCCTGCCCCAAAAAGACTAAGTCGCTCCCAGTCCCTCCACACAGCATGTCTGCCTGCAGGCTGCTTCACTACCTTCTCCGCCACCACCAACAGGGTCCGGGACTCCAGGCGGATTGCTGAATTTTTTAGGCCGCTGCTAGCAGCGGCCGCTGTAATAATTTTTATGGTGCGTGTACATGACTGCCTAATTTTTCTGGCTGCACTGAGGGCAGCTGCAACAACAAAAGAAAAGGCATGTACATGCGCCCATTCCCCTTCGTGATCATTACCTTGCCGTGGTGAAGGGGCTTGCGTATCACAATGAAGCAATGACCGGCGCCTAGATGAGTGTCTCGGGGGGCACACAAAAGATAATAAGGTCGTTGCTTCATTGTGGTCAGACCAAATTTGATCAGCTGGACAGTCACTGTTCTGTCATTCAGCTACATCAGCCAGGCCGACCATATGGGCTGTAAAGCCACAAAAACCTGCACTCTCGCCATGGTGCGCACCAGTCCAGCACGGCCGTCACTAGTACAAACAGCTGTTTGCGGTGCGTTACACGGTGAGTTTGGTGTGTCAGTGTGAAGCAGTACCTTAATTACACTACCTGATTGATGTATACACATGCAAGATGTTTTAAAGCACTTTAGGCCTGTCATTTAGCATTCAATGTGATTTCTGCCCTTAAAACGCTGCTTTGCGTCAAATCCAGATTTTTCCCGGGGACTTTTGGCGTGTATCCCACTCCGCCATGCCCCCCTCCAGGTGTTAGACCCCTTGAAACATCTTTTCCATCACTTTTGTGGCCAGCATAATTATTTTTTTTTTTCAAAGTTCGCATCCCCATTGAAGTCTATTGCGGTTCGCGAACTTTAACGCGAACCGAACGTTCCGCGAAAGTTCGCGAACCCGGTTCGCGAACCTAAAATCGGAGGTTCGGCCCAACTCTATCCATGTGCAGGGCCCCTCCATTCCACGCGCAGCTCCCTCTTCCATGTGTATGATTCATGTACTATAACCCCTCTATTTCACAGACAGCTTCCTTGGGCATCAATCTCCCCTTTTCATGAGTTGCTCCCAATCTTCAGCCTCCTCTTTTATATGTAGTAACCCTTCTTTCATGTTCAGGTGCCCGCTTGGGCTGCAACCACCCAAGGCCTGGGCCTTTGTGGATCTCCCGGCCCTGACTAGGGTGCCACATCTGATTCCTGCTAACTGCCATGAACAGCTATGGGAGTTCCTACTTCCTATGTGATATCCAAGAAAAATGCATCAGGCACTATTAACCACCAGTCCACCCCACCCCGCATGGGATTTAGAAGCACCCCGTTGATTTCAATAGACTGCGATTCCACCTCCAAATAGGAATGCAGGGAAACGCTGCCAATCGGCTACAGTGGAAACATAGCCTTAAGGCTAGACTCACAGTGGGGAAAATTGCCTGCAGTGGTGTTTCAAAAGACAATAGAAAGCTGTTAGAAGCCATATAACAAGCCACTCTATGGAAATCGTGATGAAGGTCTTCAATTAACATCAATTTACATTCAGAAAGTCACTATTAATTTAATGCTTCTGCTCCATGACTAATTAATTCTAACAAATGTACAATGATTCATTAGCAGCATTATGGTTATACTGTAATTATTGTCACCCAGGCACTGACTCTGATTAGTGTAATGAGAAAGTGCACAGATTTGATAGTATAGCGCCCATCCATTTCTGTGGGTGATAGATATGGAAAGACGGAGGAGAACTCAGCTCAGCAGGGATCCAACTCCACCAACCAAATCATGCCAAGCTGTGTGTGCTTAGTGGGCCAAACGTACCACAATCCTCAGCAATGATCAGTTATTCAGAAAAACTGTTCATTCCCTGTCTGTGACTACAGCGGTCAGCTCTGCAGAGGAGTTGCCTGAGAAGTGCTGCAGATATTTTATATGGTATATTGGACATATGTAATGGAGAAACCTGGTTTTGTTTATAAAAGGGGCACCAGAAATAGCCGATAAACGTGATTTTGTTTATGAAAGGGCATCGAAAATAGCCGATAAATGTAATTTTGTTTATAAAAGGGTGCCGGATATAGCCGATAAGCGTGATTTCATTTGTAAAAGGGCGCCTGTTTGTAGCTAATGAGTGCGATTCTGTTTACAAAACTCACTCAATATAGCCGCTATTAGAATATAACCTTAATCCCCCCTGGTACCTAACCTCAACCTCCATGGTGGTGCCTAACCTTAAAGGATAACTGTAGTGAGAAGTATACTGGATGCCATATTTTTTTTCCTTTTAAGGAGTACCAGTTGCCCGGCAGCCCTACTTGTCTATTTGGCTACAGTAGAGTCTGAATAACACCAGGAACAAGCATGCAGCTAATCTTGTCGGATCTGACAATGTCAGACACACCTGATTTTCATATGCTTGTTCAGGGTCTATGGCTAAAAATAATAGAGGTAGAGGATCAGCAGGACATCCAGGCAACTGGTATTGCTTGAATATGTCAGCCTCCATATAACTCTTGCTTCAGTTGTCCTTTAATAACTCCCCCCCCCCCCCCCCCGCGCCGAACCTTAAGCCTACGTGGTGATTCTCCCTCCCCCCCCCATGGTTGTGCTTAACCCTTAACCCCGCCCTGCACACTTAACCATAACCTTTCATGGTGATGTCTAGCCTTAAAGGGAAGGTTCAGGCACGACCTAAAAAAAATAAAAATACAAATCCTCTTACCTGGGGCTTCCTCCAGCCCGTGGCAGCCAGGATGTGCCCTCGCCGTGGCCCCGCAGGCTCCCGGTCTTCTTTGGTGGCCGACCCGACCTGGCCAGGCCCACTGCCAGGTCGGGCTTCTTCTGCGCTCCAACGTGCGCCTCACGGCGGCACGCTGTCGTCATCGGACGTCCTCCGGGCTGTACTGCGCAGGCGCAGTAGTTCTGCACCTGCGCAGTACAGCCCGGGGACGTCCGATGACGTCAGTGCGCCCCCGTGAGGCGCATTTTGGAGCGCAGAAGAAGCCCGACCTGGCAGCCAGCCTTGTCATGATCTCTGTAGCCGCATATTAACCTGCTGGGCGGGAGGGTTTTTTTCGCCCGATTTTTTTTTCCTATCATGTAGCTAGCCTGGCGCTAGCTACATGATTCTCCCCTTCCTCCTCTCTCCCTCCCACCCTTCTGATCGCCGCCGGCGATCACGCCCATAAGGAAATCCTGTTCTGAACGGGATTTCCTTTAGGGCTTCCTCCATCGCCATGGCGACAAACAGAGTGACGTCATCGACGTCGTGACGTCACTGGGACTCCCGATCCACACCAAAGCGCAGCCTGGCGGCAATATTGGCCAGGCTGTGCACGGGGTCTGCGGGGGGGGGGGGGGCCTCTTTCGTGTTGGGTGGCGGCGATCGGGGCAAACACGCAGCTAGCAAAGTGCTAGCTGCTTGTTTGAAAAAAAAAATTATCAAAATCGGCACAGCTCGTCCAGAACGCTAGGGAGGTTAAGTCAAAGATATAAGGCCGGGTTTCCACTGCTGCGAATCCAGGCCGATTCCCCGCCCAAGAATTCAGATGGATTTCAGCAGCCTATAGAAGTTTATGAGAGCCATCCGAATTCGTGGACGAGGAAAAATCTGAGGCCCTGCAGCATAATTTTGTGCGTAGCTGTCCGAATCCCATAGCCGCGCATAGCACGGAGAGGGATTCGGCTGCGAGAGGCAACAGCTGTGCCGGCATTGCGTCTCGCAAGACGCATGCCGCCGCACAAATGGAAACCTAGCCTCACAGTATTCAGTAAGATTGTTGTAGGCGCAATGTTTGCAAGATATATACCCGGTATCCTCTGCAATCGTTGTAGCCGCATTTAATGACAAAGGTATTCATGATGATCTTTGTAGGTGCAATTGTAGTAGCCACAGATAAAGTGAAGCAAAAGAAGAGCCCAAAATGTAGTTGTAAAAATATAGCCAATAATATATGAAAGGATACCTTAGCACTCCTGAACTTTAAAAACGGGGGAAGAAAGCATGTGTAGCAGTCAGTCCTCATGCCCACTGCTCCCCCCATTCTTCTCCATCCCCCTCCATTACCTTGTAAAGGCCGCCCGATGATACTTCTGGGTTGGCCAGGATCTGTAAGCAGTGCGAAGACGCTGCCTGGCGATCGTGCACCCAGGGCCGGGCCGAGGCATAGGCTGGAGAGGCTCCAGCCTCAGGGCGCAGTGTAGGAGGGGGCGCAGAATTCATTCAGCTGTCATTCCTAATTGTGTTTGAAGCAGAAAGAAATAAGAAAAGGGGATACATGGCAGTGACTGCAAGCCAGATAACTAGATATTAAGGTGTTGGGGAGGCTGTGGGCCCTGTGGCGTCTCTTAGTCTAATAGCAATCAGTGTGTGACGGCTGGGGTGGGAGGGATGGGGGGGGCGCACTTTTGTGTCTCAGCCTTGGGTGCTGGAGGACCTTGTCCCAGCTCTGCGTGCACCCATTGCTGGGAGCGCTCGGCGCATGTGCATTACGTAGGATAGAGTAAGGTATCCTTCATAGTGTACCAGAGCTGAATAAAAGAAAAAGATTTATACATACCTGGGGCTTCCTCCAGCCCCATGCACACAAATCGATCCCACCCCGCCGTCCTCCGCTGCCTGCAGTTCCGATACCGGGTCCCGTCACTTCAGCCTGACTGGCCAGTCTAGGCAGGAGAAGTGCGCTCTCTACGTATCTCTGAGGCAGCTGCTGGAGAGATACGCAAAGAGCGCACTTCTCTTACGTCAGACTGGCTCCGACTGACAGAAGTGGGAACCCTGTCCCTCTTTCCTCCTCATTTGTCCCTCTTTCAGGACTTTGTGCCTCTTTTTATATAAATATATACATTTCACTACTAAAAAATGTGTTTGATTGACTGTAAACTTTATTCCCATCCATTAAATTGATATATTACTAGTTTTACAATGTTAATATGAAGGAAAATGAACCAGGATAGAAAGGAGCAGTGTGGTTTGAATTAAAAAAAAAAAACATATTTTTCTTATGAAATCTTTATGGTATGTGTGACTAGGGGGTGTGACAGGGGGCGTGGTCAGAGGTGTGGCAGGGGCATGGCTTAAGTGACCCTCTTATCTCAAAAAGTTGGGAGGTATGTTATTGGATCCATCTGAAAATGGCGCCTGCGAATAATGGCGCAAGGTGTTGCCGCTAATACGTTTGCCGCTTATCGCCATTTAACGTTAAAGCCTAATTGTTATTTAACGTTAAAGCCTTATTGTTATTTAGCGTTAAAGCCTTACTGCTATTTAGCGTTAACACACAGAACCCTCTCTGTACCTATCCCTAACCCCTAACCCCCCCTGGTGGTGCCTAACCCTAACCACACCCCTGGTGGTGCCTAATCCTAAGACCCCCCCTGGTGGTGCCTAACCCTAAACACCCCCCTGGTGGTGCCTAACCCTAACCACCCCCCTGGTGGTGCCTAACCCTAACCACCCCCCTGGTGGTGCCTAACCCTAACCACCCCCCTGGTGGTGCCTAACCCTAACCAACCCCTGGTGGTGCCTAACCCTAAGACCCCCCTGGTGGTGCCTAATCTTAACCACCCCCCTGGTGGTGCCTAACCCTAAGACCCCCCTGATGGTGCCTAACCCTAACATTGACAGTGTTACATTAAATCCATTCACTGTTTTGCAGTTAAATAATGTCTTCAGTTTGGCTTATGTAGGGCGCTATTGATAAATAACGTTACTGTGGGCAATAACGTCTACTGTTTGGCAAATTAATGGCACTATTGATAAATAACGTTAGTGTGTGCCACTATTGATAAATAACGTTAGTGTGTGCCGTTTTTCTTCTTTTTTCCTTGTGCGTCATTATTATGCAGTACTAACGATAAATAGCGATAAGCGTATCTTTTTAATGTGGCGCCATTTTTATGCATAGGCGCTTTGCGCCATTATTCACTGATCCGATGTTATTACCTTCCTATTGCTATGCCTAACACTAACCTTCTCACTGCTACACTCGTGCCAGCTACCGATCGTTACGCGGCCATCTAAAGGCCTGTACACATGTCAGATGAAACTCGCCTGACAACGACCGGCTCTGCCGAGAATCCAGCATGTCTATGGCATACCCCAATGCCTCTCAACCCCTCAGTCAACGATTCATCAATGGAAGATAGCATTGTTCTCCCCAGCGTATCCCGCTTGCTGTGCAACGTCACTCCAGCCCCTGCATAGAGAGCAGAACACGTTGCTTGCAAGCATGAGACATGTATACAACTTTGGGCCTGCAATGTCGCCTGAGGGATTGGGTCTCACTCCCCGCTGGTCAGTCAACTGATTGAAAGTGTGTACTGGTCTTAACAACTGTCCTACCTAGGCTTTCTGCCAGGGGCAAAGATCCGTGGCCTGTGCCCCGGATCTATAGCTATCATGCCCACCTGCATGCCCCAAAACTCTGTCTTCTTCGTTGTCATGGCGCTGCATCGCAGCATGTCTCTGTGTGTCTCTCGGAGTTTCCCTGTGTGTCTTTCTGTGCATCTATCTGTGTGCGTCTCTCTGTGTGCTTGTCTGTGTAGATCTGTGCTGGGTTTCATATATGGTGAAATGTTTATTCATTTCATTTGTGGGGGTAATGTATGCCGCATTTTATGTATTGGAGGTAACATCTGGCGCATTTAATATGTTGGAGGTAATGTTTAACGCACTTCTTCTGTCTGAGGTATCATTTTCCGGATTTCATGTGTTGGAGGTAACGTTTGCCGCATTCCATGTGTTGGAGGTAAAATTTGACGCATTGAGTATTCACAGCCATTTCACAGGGAAACCCTGCTTTGTCAGAGGCAATAGATTACATGTTATCTGTTGCCTCTGCGCAGGGTTTCCCTGTGAGACAACTGCTAGGCCTTTTTTACTGCATTACATGTCGGTTGGTATGTAGAGGACATAAAGGTGACATTTGGATTATTGGCTGGTGCCCGGATCGTCTGTCTCTCTAATTGCTACGGTTTATAGAACAAGCTGGCCAATGTGGCACGCTCTGCAATGGATAAGAGAGAAGTGGGCCCCCACCCCTTCGGCAAAACTTCTAGACTTTAAAAAGTGTAATTAATTTGCCAGCGGTTGTGTAGCGATTAGCGGTTTTCATTCTGATTGGTCCTTTCAATTAATTTTCATTTTGTTACAGTGTGCAGTAATGTAAAAACGCTTGCAAAATCGCTCTGTGTAGGTTTAGACGAGCGATTATGCCAGCATTTATATACTTTACATTGCAGAAACGCTAATCGCTAACGCTCAAAAATGCTGCATGTCCTGAGTTTTGCAATTTGCTAATCGCAGTCGCTCCAGTGGAATCTCTTAACATTAGTTAAGCGTGTAGCGGTTTGAATCGCTCCCTAAACCCTCAGAAAATCGCTCCAGTGGGTTCCAGCCCTTACACTGTCAATGTTAGGGTTCTCAAACTTTGCACATATTCAGAAAAGTGGGTGGAGCCTACAAAAGCCAATCAGAATTCACCTATTGATTTTCAAGGGGAATATTTACATTGCTGCCATTCTTGCACTGTTAATGGCACAAGCCTCAAACCTGGTACAGTTGGTCATTGGGTGACTGGGGTTCAAATTCAGAAAAGGGTGTGGAGCCACATATAGCCAATCAGATTTGTTTCATTTCAATGCAAATTATTGATTGCAAAGGCCGCAAAGCTCACAAACTTGGTCATTGAGTAATTGTGTATTAGGGTCAGAAAAAAACCCAACTACAAAACACACACACACACACACACACACACACACACACACACACACACACACACACACACACACACACACACACACACACACACACACACACACTCACACTCACACTCACACTCACACTCACACTCACACTCACACTCACACTCACACTCACACACACTTTCCTTTATTAATTTATTATCATTTATTTTTTAGTGCAGGTTAAGGAGGCTAACAAACAGTATAATAAGCCTGTGATGAGGTGAGGTAAGTTAATCGCTGCTTGTTCCTTTTCCTCAGCTGTATATAAATCATTATTTATAGATCGTAATCATTTATTATTCTTATGGATTTATACAGCACATCGGGGCGCAATAATCCTCGGCAGAGCTTCTCAGCAGGCCATTTATCAAGCATACAGCAATCAACATAAAATATCGACAGGAAAATAAGCAAAGAACGCTCTGCTCCAATGTATGTGTGAGAAAAAGAAAAAGGAAAAAACGAAATCGTACCGCGTCCAATAATACACTTGAAATGATAAGGAGAAACCGTCTGTTGATAGAGAAAGGTTATAATGTTTCCAATATTGAGTTTAATAGAATTTCAAGTATGTTTGAAAAGGTTTTAGCGCTCGACTCTGGTTACGGCTATAAAAGTTTGTGGTTTTTAGTATTAAAAAAAGAGACCGTTAAAGGTCAGGGTAATATTAGAGTTGTTTTATATAAGTAATCTCGACACACAATTCTCTGTAGAGAACTCGCTAACATTTGGATGGTTTTAAAATCGTACATTGATGACGGCAGTAAAACGCCAGAAGTATAATATTCGCGTTAGAAACATAAAATAATGTGTGCGCATATCTCCGTTTTTTTTTTATGTACTTGTTTGCTGTTGTACATCGTTTCAAACATAAAAAATATATTTTATTTTCAATATCCTGTTGTATTTTTAAGCTCACTTCTGTTAAAAGAGGCTCCATAATGACGACGCAGAGTGGAATTCTTCAGGATATTCAGTTTTATGGTAAGTATCCTGGTTTCAGCATCAGAAACACTTCCTATATCTATATATTGCTGTATATTGGTATTTAGCCCCGCCCTCCCTCTGAGGCTTAAGGTGCGTACACACATGCGACTATAGTCGTTTGAAACGATCGTTCACCGATCATTTCAAACGACGATTGTTTTAAAAAAAAGCAGCCAACGACCATTAAGTCTAACGGCGGACGAGCTAGATCGTTAAAAACGAACGATCTAGCTTGGCGGATTTTTTCCAAGGACGATCGTTTGCAAAAGTAGTACATCGTTGGAAAACGGTTGTTCGTACTAGGCTTGACATGAGCATTTCTCTATTTCTCCATGGAACTTTTCATTTTTAATCGCAAGCGCAATTGTTGCTTTACGTGATGTAACGTTCGTTCTAACGATCAGATCGTTACACACCTTTAAAAACTAACTTTACTTAGGTCGTTCTTTCGTCAATTAAAAGTTTGTTCGTCGTTCACAACGAACGATCGTTGTATGTGTGTACGTAGCTTTAGCCTAGGCTGATTAGCTATACTGTTTCCTGATGTCTATTGCTCCCCTCCCCCTTCTCCCTATTTAGTTCCCTGGTGTCTAGTGGCCCACTGGCCCTCCCCCCCCCCCCCCCTCCCATGTTCAGTTCCCTGATCTCCAATGCCTCCTTTCTCCCCTATTCAGTTCCCTAGTGTCTAGTGGCCCTCCTCCCTCCCATGTTTAGATCCCTAATTTCAAATGCCTCCTTCTTCCCCTATTTAGTTCCCTAGTGTCTATTGGCCCTCCTCCCTCCCATGTTTAGATCCCTAATTTCAAATGCCTCCTTCTTCCCCTATTTAGTTCCCTAGTGTCTATTGGCCTTCCTTCCTCCCATGTTCAGATCCCTGATCTCCAATGCCTCCTTCTTCCCCTATTCAGTTCCCTAGTGTCTATTGGCCCTCCCATGTTCAGATCCCTGATCTCCAATGTCTCCTTCCTCCCATATACAGTTGCCTGGTGTCTACTAGCCTCCTTCCGGCGTACGTATGCCTCTGCCGTGGGCGAGCTAGGCACAGGGTGAGCCAAAGAACGGCTCTCCCTGCTGCCGTTCAAATCCTTGGCGGCGTTAAATACTATTCCCCCTCAAAGTTGTAGCAACTTGGAGGATTATGTAGCTCGGGGTCTGGCAATCGCCAGATTCCTGAATTAATCTAGCATGGGGTGCGCAGCATAGCACTAGGGCTACAATGGCATCCAGCTTTGGGCGCTGAGTGCCAGGTGCTAAAATTACTTGCTTAGCCCCCCTCCCCTAATGTCTAGTGATCCCCTCCCATATAAAGTTTCCTGGTGTCTAGTGGTATCCGACACACACAAGCAATAGAACACAGCAATACATGCATACATGCAGCTACATTTAAGTCGTCAGCAGGTGCTCGTCAGCCAATCAGGATGCACTGTCATACACCCTTTACCTGCCATACCACATCTAGCAGCCATTAGCATTCAGGTGGAGCTGAAAAAAAAAAAAAGTTTAAAAACTTGTGTGTGTCGAATTTAGCATTCAGTATGGAGGCAGTGTTGGTGGGTTTTCTGGATGTGAGAGGTCCAGAGCCTGGGTGTGAGAGGTCCAGGCCCACCTGCACTCCCCTCCAGGTATCGCGCATTGGCCTTGGGGCCCCGGCCAGTGAGAGAGGTCCGGGGCCCCTGGCCATCGTGCGAACCAATCGTGTGTTTTTAAACGTCTAGTGGTATCCCTCAATTCCCTATGCAGTCCCCTTGTCTGTAGTAGCTAGACATAATGCAAAGTGGGAAAACCACCTGGGGGCCAAATTTGATGGTCAGATTTGGCCCACAGGCCAGAACTTGACATGTAGGCCCTATTTGAATAGCAGAGCTGCGTAGCAGAGCACATATACCTACTCCTGCGCCAGGTACTCTTCTCCTCCTCACTGCAGCTGGTCAACTTGCAACAGCCTCCATCTATGGACTCATGATATCACATGACGGAGGGATGCTGATGCAAGCTGACTGGCTGCAGTGAAGAATAGGAGAGGACCTGGCGCTGGAGGAGGTATATCTGCTTCACAATCTGTTCTGCTCCATTGACTTGCATATAAACCGAGGGGGTAACTTTTCAGCACATTTTTATACTGAAAAATTAGGCTTATACGGGAGTATATACAGTAGTTTTATCATTCCAACCACATTGGTCATTTGTGTCATCATAGTGTTATTTCATAATAACATTTGACTTTAATATATTAATTTAACCATTTCAGCCTTCAGTCGTTTTTCATCTATGCATCCGAGCAATTTTCACCTCTCATTAATTTGTCAATAACGTTTTCACTGCTTATCACAATGAATTGATCTATATCTTTTTCCGCCACCAATTAGGCTTTCTTTTGGTGGTACATTGTGCTAAGAATAATTTTTTTCTAAATGCATTTTAAATGTGAATATTAAGAAAAAAATGGAAAACAATTCAATATTTCTCAGTTTCGAGCTATTATAGCTTTAAAATAATACATGCTACCATAATTAAAACCCACATATTTTATTTGCCCATTTGTCCCAGTTATTACACCATTTAAATTATGTCCCGATCACAATGTATGGTGCCAATATTTTATTTAGAAATAACTTAAACTCGATGGACGTATGTCTTTTTTCAACCCAAATAACTATATGTAACTATGTAACTAAAGGTGCATTTTTTCAGTTTGGCATCCATCACTGTTTGCAAGCTTATAATTTAAAAAATTATAGTAATATACCCTCTTGACATGCATATTAAAAAAAGTTCAGACCCTTAGGAAACTATTTATGTT
Source organism: Hyperolius riggenbachi (assembly GCF_040937935.1). Taxonomy (NCBI): domain Eukaryota; kingdom Metazoa; phylum Chordata; class Amphibia; order Anura; family Hyperoliidae; genus Hyperolius; species Hyperolius riggenbachi. Next base: position 636,441,064 of record NC_090646.1, read on the forward strand.
TTTGTTTTTTTTATTGTAATTTTTTATTTTATTTTTTAATTACAAATTTTATTTGGGATTTTTTTTGGAGTGTGAGGTAAGCAGTTTATTTTAAATGTAATTGAATGTGTGATTATGTAAAAAAAAAAAAGTAGATGTAGTTTTAGTATTTGGCCACAAGATGGCCTCAGTCATTTTATTTCCCCTTCCTGTAGGCGAGCGATCACACTTAAAGAAAGTGAAGGAAGGAAGTGAAACATTGTTTTTCCTTTAGAAAGATTGTGGCTTCTCATAGAAGCTATCAGTCTTTTAAACGGGCACTGAGATCAATAACCTGTGCTCCCATTTATTAATCTTCGGGCTAACCAATGGCAGCACGGGAGCGCGCGGGGCGGGTGCGCACAGCAGCGCGGCGGCAGCCTTTTGAACGTAGCAGCTACGTTCAAAAAGCTTAATTGGTTAAAGCAGGGCTAGGGAACCTTGGCTCTCCAGCTGTTAAGGAACTACAAGTCCCACAAAACATTGCAGGAGTCTGACAGCCACAGTCACAATTAATAAAGGCAAATGCATGCTGGGATTTGTAGTTTTATCACAGCTGGAGAGCCAAGGTTCCCTATCGCTGGGTTAAAGGATGTAAAGGAAGTTTAAAGTCAAATAAACACATGTTTCAGTAGAAAAATCCATATATTTACACAGATCTGTACAACAGTCCTGAAAGAGGGATAATAGAATGAAAAAAGAGGGATTTTTTTTTCCCAAAAAGGGACTGTCCTTTAAAAAATGGGACATTTGGGCACTATGTGTTTTCCATGCCTGCCTGTGATGCAGTATAAGGGCCGGTATACACTAGAACGAATGCAAAATTGACATGGTAAGCAACAGGGAGAATTTTCATTGGTCCACTATGAACCAATGAGATTCCTCCCTGTTGCTGAGGATTCCCATTGGTCTTTTGCATCCCAGTGGAGGCCCCATGCTAGTACCAGCCACCGGGCTGTGTACAGGGACAGAATGGGGGCAGCGATCAGCAGTGGGACAGGTGAGTATTATGTCACGGCAATGATCGAAACGGCGTGAGTGAGAACTAAAACTGTCCGTTCTCATCGGCTTTCATTGCATACATTTTCCTGTCCGGCCCGGGAAAATGTGCAAAGTTCTGACTTTTTGTTCTGCGTAGCGCAACACGACAAATGGAGGCTAATCCTATTTTTAACATTAGGATCTGCTTCCTGTGCTAAGCGGAGCTTAGAAAACATCCCGAATGGGTACACTTTTAACCTCTTGACGACCAGCTAACGCCGATTGGCGTAAACTGGTCGTCTGCAAGTTTCCATGGAAACGGCCGCTCGTTCGAGCGGCCTTTCCATGTCCGTTCACGGAGGCTGTCTCCGTGAACAGCCGGAGAGCCGCCGCTCTCCGGCAAAATGTAAACACGCGGGGAAGAAATCCCCGCTGTTTACATCATACGGCGCTGCTGCGCAGCAGCGCCGTAAGCCAGATCGGCGATCCCCGGCCTCTGATTGGCCGGGGATCGCCGGCATATGATAGGCTGAAGCCTATCCTTCAATGCGCAGGATGGATATCCGTCCTGCGCAGGCCATGGAGGGAGAGGGAGGGACGGGAAGCCAGGGAGCGCCGAAAACGCTGCGGAGGGGGCTTTGAAGAGCCCCCCCCCCCGCAAAGCGCAGAGAGCCGGCGGCGATCAGACCCCCCCAGCAGGACATCCCCCTAGTGGGGAAAAAAGGGGGTAAGTCTGATCGCCCTGGCTAAAACCTGATCTGTGCTGCGGGCTGGAGAGCCTACGCAGCACAGATCAGCCAGAAAGCCACTGGTCGGCAAGTGGTTAACTTAAGCAGGTGTGAACCGCCCTTCAATGAATAGAGAACATGCATACAGGAAACCTGCATGGTGTGTACATTGATGTACAGAGATCCATAGGAATCTGCAGTTCTGCATATGGTGGGTGGAGCAGGATGTGATGACATCCCTCCCAGTGACTATGAGAGAGTGGCTGCTCTTCTGCTGTCTAAGCCGGAGCATTACTTAAGCTGCGTACCCACCTGTCGATTTTCCCGACGACCGGCGATTTTCAAATGACGTCGCAAGGCGGTTACAGGCGCATGATCGCGAACGTCGCCTAGCGTCACACCGATGACGAAAGACCGACACGGCGGATCGGATCTTTGAGATCCCTAATGACACTGTGCAAAGTACCACAATCGCGGAAGTCTCGCTCGGGCCATCGTATACGTCGCATGACCTTGCGCTTTAACCCGCCGACAGGATGAGGCATCACTGATGACCGTCGTCAAGGGGATGCCGCGGGAGCCATTGGGTGAGTACGAAGCTTAAAGAGAAACTCCAACCAAGAATTGAACTTTATCCCAATCAGTAGCTGATACCCCCTTTTACATTAGAAATATATTGCTTTTCACAAACAGACCATCAGGGGGCGCTGTATGACTGATTTTGTGCTGAAACCCCTCCCACAAGAAGCTCTGGGACCGCGGTACTTTTGGCAGTTTGTTACAATGTAACAAGGTTCACAGACAGGAATTAGCTGTTTACAGCTGTCTCTAACAGCCAAAACAGCTAGGAGCAGCTACATAACCTGCCCACAGTAAAAATGTCACCATGTAATAAATGTCAGAATGTGAAACTGGGAGAGGAAAGATTTTACAATGTGCAAACACTGACTAAATCATTTATACATAATTATGGTAAAAAATGAAGCACTTTTTTTTCTTTTGCATTATTTTCATTGGAGTTCCTCTTTAAGTAAACCTGGTAACGGAAATATTGCTAAATGTTGCACAAGTCATTTGTGTAATTTCATGTTATTAAATCCACCTTTCTATTTCTGTCTGCAGCCAGTTATTTTCTGAAATTGCCGGGAACCTCAAATATTTCTTCTTGGCAATTATAACAGCAGTAATCTGCTGTGCCAGTTTTGTGTACAGAACACCACTAAATTACCATCTTCCTCCCTTGTCATCTTCCTTTCTTCTGTAATGAGCCATGCACAGCAACTAGAAACGCTGCATTTCATTTTTTCCACTTAGGTACATTTGTCTTCATTTAAAAATATATAAAAATGGGACAAATTAAATGATCATAGCGCAGACTCGTACGCAACACAAAATAAGATACCTAATAGCATAGCTCCCAACTGTCCCTTTTTCGGAGGGACAGTCCCTTTTTGGGAGCCCTGTCCCTCTTTCACCCTCATGTGTCCCTCTTTCAGGACTTTGTCCCTCTTTCTATGTAAATATATACGGTATATTTCTGTACTAAAAATGTGTTTGATTGACTCTAAACTTTTTTCCCAACATTTAAATTGATATAATACTAATTTTAAAATGTTACTATGAAGTAAAATGAACCTGGATAGAAAGGACCAATGTGGTTTGAATTATAAAACAACATATTTTTCTTATGAAATCTCTATGGTATGCGTGACTAGAGGTGTGGCGAGGGCGTGGCCAGGGGTGTGGCAGGGGCATGGCTTAAGTGTCCCTTTTTCTCATCTCAAAAAGTTGGGAGGTATGCTAATAGTAGTGGGATACCTTAACCTCCTGGGCAGTAATCCCGAGCTAGGGTCAGGGCAGAAAACCGCAGCTCTGGGCGGTAATCTCGACCTCTGCTTGGGGTAGCCACTGGAGGGTCTATGCAGAACAATGCGCGCAACTCACCTCCCGGTGATCCCGATGTCCGCCGCCATTCTTCTTCTGCTCCTCCGAGGCTCTGCTTCCCCCTGGTGAGCTTGCCGGCTGTCGTCATGACAATCTCACTTTAGGGTTGTAGCGCCACCCGGAGGATGAAGGGAAAACTGCAGCACTGGAGCCAGGGAGGTGAGTGATTGCTGGAACTGCTGCAGATCTCCCTGGCAGCATGATTTTTTCCAGGTTTTAGGGTCCGAAAGGTGCTAAAAAATTGCACCGCTTTTAGACCCTAAAATCTGGAAAGAATCATGATGCCAAGGGGGTTAATAAACAGTCCAGATGCTTCGTGGATCCACTTATACCCTGCTGTTACAGTGTAGGGTACCTTTAACCACTATCCACGTCTGCGGCAGTATATCTATTCTTTGCCCCTCGGTTGCTCTCTAACCGCTCCAGGGGCGTAGATATTCAAAGACAAAAGACAAACACTTATATCGCGCTTTTCTCCTGGCGGACTCAAAGCGCCAGAGCTGCAGCCACTAGGACGCGCTTTATAGGCAGTAACAGGGAGACTTGCCTAAGGTCTCCTGCTGAATAGGTGCTATTCGTCTTTTTGTTTCTATGGGCTACTACTAAAGTGTGCTTTAGCCTCTGAGGAAGAGGGTAACCGCAAAACGGCTATCAGGCCCCGCCCACCCCCACTATAACCACTGTATCTGTGCTGGCTTATGTGCAATATAGTGCAAGTTCATTTTTTCTCGGGACACAGAACCACAATCTTTTTTTCAATACTGATTGTTGTATGTGGCTATCTGGGCGTGCCCGTGCCTCATAAGCTGGCACAGCCACACATCCTTCTGCTCCACATCTAGTGCCAGCTTTGCTTCTCTCCAAAGTGAAGAGTGTTTCTGAAGCTTGCTGAGGAGTCCCAAAGGCGCAAATTGTGAATGGGGGACATTGGTGGAAGGAGAACATGGAGAAAGGACCAGGAAGGCTCTATAGGATCCAGAGCCTTCTCAGTAGCCAAGTCTTTTTTTTAAGGTCACTTCAGATTTGCTTAAGGGAACCTAAACTGAGAAGCATATGGATTTTTCCATTTATAATAGTACCAGTTGCCTGACTCTCATGCTGATCCTGTGTCTCTAATACTTTCAGCCACAGCCCCTGATCAAGCATGCAGATCAGGCGCTCTGACTGAAGTCAGACTGGATTAGCTGGATGCTTGTTTCAGGCATGCGATTCAGCCACTACTGCAGCCAAAGAGATCAGCAGGACTACCAGGCAACTGGTATTGTTTAAAAGGAAGCATCCATATCCCTCTCAGTTAAAGGGAGTGTCCAAGGTAAAACAAAACAAAGATCCACTTACCTGGGGCTTCCTCCAGCCCGTGGCAGCCGTCCTGTGCCTTCACAAATTATACAAGTAAAGCTGCGCTCAGCACACATGTAACCAGCTAAGAACGAGCAGTATCACGGCAAAAAAGCCACTGGTATTATAAGGGCATTCCAAGTGCAATTCAGATAAAAAGGGTGTGAAATCTATCACATATAATCAAAGTCCATAAACTTATTTCATATGGAGCGCTCCTGCAAAATGTGTATAAGCATTAACAGTCAATTAATCGTGAAATCAGTAAGCGCTTCTTCAAAGATGTCACAGCGATGAAGTTCTATAGAAATAGATGCATAAAACCATCAGGAGATGCCCCCATCAGGTGTGAACTCACCGGATCAGAAGACCACCAAGGCCAAGTCTCGCATCTGGGGTATTGGCCACCCCACAGCCTCTCCGGCAAGCCTCTCTCCACACGCCCAGGTCGCCCAGGTCTCCCGGTAGGATAACACTGTCAGTATGACAAAACAAGGCTCCTCATCGCGTAAAAGTCCAAATAAAGTTTATTGCACGTTTCAATCTCAAAAATGTCCATAGGACACAGCAGCAATCAGTTACAGGTCAGCTCTATACGAGCCAGTGGGGAATGCGCTGGGCAGAACCATATGTTGTGTTCAAATGGCCTCCTGTCGCTATCCCCTATCCTGTATAATGAACCCACCAAAAAGTAAAAAGTTTTAAAACAGCAGCTGCGTGTGAGCTCCAGCCGCGTCCGACTGGCAACACACGCTTCACGTCACGCCGTAGCTCCGCCCAACGTTTCGTTGCTACGGCAACTCATCAGGGGCACGGAGCTACGGCCATCGGCGTTCTAAATAGTTGAAAGGTGGGAGGTCCAGTACACTCCAACCAATGGGCAACCAGCCCTTCAGCGCCTGCGCATATCTGTACACTAGCTCGCTCAATGAGCAGCGTTTCCGCAGCGCTAATGGCCGCTCTATGACGGCTATCAAAAGGTCAGCTCTGCGCCTACACTCTATAAATGCCCACAAAGTGAGCAGTGGTGCTGCAGCGCAAAGCAGCCGCCCAGGCGGCTATGAAATAAACAACATTATGCAAATGCCCACTGCATGCCCCGTACATAGCAGTTTCAGCAGATTCCACCTTAACACATAGTCTCTATAAAATAAAATAGAACAGACAGTTCTAATGCTCAAAAAATGGTAATTAAAATTACACTCATTAAGCAATATGATCCCCACATTCCCATACGATTACATGCCTATTCAAAGACAGTGTTTAAGATACAGTGATAATGATGTATTATTACAGAGGATATTTAAAACCATTAGGTTCTCTCATAATGTAAAAACTAAATTAGCTCATGATGGTGGGGCAAATGCCCAATTAACTGTTATTAATAAAGCAATTTAAATCAATATCCACATTATGGCCCCCAGGAACCAGAGTGTTAAGCTTATGTATCCACTGTGTTTCTTTCTGGGAAATGGTCCTCTCTTTGTTACAACCTCTCCATCCTGGCACAAGCTTTTCTAATCCACACATCTTAAGCGATTTAATAATACATCCATGGTGTTCCCCCACATGTTTAGACAAATTGTGTTGTTTAAAGCCTTTTCCTGAGTTGTAAATATGCTCCCCCCATCTCTTGTATATGGCTCTAGTGGTGCGGCCTACATATTGGAGGCCGCAATCACACCAGACCAAATACACAGCGCAAACAGTGCGACAGGTAATGAACCCCTTAATTTTAAACAATCTTCCGGATACAAATGACCTAACTTCCTTCATTCTTGCTGTTAACCCCTCTTCGCAAGCCCTGCATGTCCTACAGGGGTAGAACCCATCTTGCTGCCAGGGGTTAGACAGCTGTTTAGGGGGGTTCACACAACTGGGTGCGAGATGATCCTTTAAGTTGCGAGCCCTACGGTATAAAAATTTTGGTTTTTCAGGTATCACCCTCTTCAAAACGGGATCAGAAGTAGCTCCCAATGTTTTTTGATGACACCCTCCATTTTTCTGTGCTGCTTATTAAAGCCTGTTAAGAAACCAAAATCAAAGATATTATTGGACCCTTGAGGTTTAGAAATAAAGGTGACAGGCCTCTCCAAAATAGCTACATCCCTTCTAGTTTTTTCAATCTCTGCAGCGGAGTATCCCTTTTCCCGAAATCTATTGGCCAACATAGTTGATTGTTCATTATAGTCATCAAGTGTGGAGCAGTTCCTTCTCAATCGCAGGAACTGCCCTCTAGGTATAGCCCTCATCCATTGCGGATGGTGGCAGCTCCCTTTGGGAATATAGGCATTCCTGTCAGTTGCCTTAAAATAGGTTCTAGACCACAATTCAGAGCCATGTTTATATATTTCCAAGTCCAAGAAGACAATTGATTGTAAACTACACACAGCATTTAATTCAATATTCAAATCATTGATGTTAAGCATCTCAATATACGATGTAAATTCTAACTCTGTCCCCTCCCACAGTATGAATAAGTCATCAATGAATCTGGACCATTGTCTGACCTTGGCCGATTCAGGTTTAAGTAGCATGGCCTCTTCCCAGACTGCCATAAAAATATTCGCAAAACTGGGGGCATACCCAGCCCCCATCGCACAGCCCCTCTTCTGCACATAATAACTACCTTCATGCCAGAAGTAATTATGTTTCAAGGCGTATTCTAGAAGCTGCACGATAAATTCACATTGCTCTGGTTTCATTTCAGTTTTTTCAAGGTATTGTTTCACTGCCCATATCCCAGGCTCGTGAGGAATACATGTATATAAGGAGGACACATCAGCAGTACCCAGTAATGTTCCCTCAGTAACACTAATATGCTCAATAATCTGCAGCGTATGCTTAGTATCACGTAATAGATGTGGAATATGCTTTACAGCAGGTTGTAGCATGTCATCCAAATACTCACCCAATCGGTGAGTAATGGACCCCATGCCACTGATAATTGGACGCCCAGGTGGATGGTTAGCATCCTTATGTAATTTAGGAGTTTGGTATATAACCGGTATTTTGGGCGCTGATGGTATGAGATAATCATATTCTTTATCATTCAAAAATCCTCTATCCAATCCCTGCTTAAGGAGGTCTCTAAGTTCTCCCAAAAACATCCTAGTGGGGTCACCTCTAAGTTTCAAATACGTATTACTGTCTCCCACAAGCCTGTTCAACTCAGCCGTATACTGTTCCCGGCTCATGATGGCAACACCCCCCCCCCTTTGTCCGCAGGACGAACTACAAGCTGTTTATCATCCAGCAGATCTTTAACAAGGTCATTAATCTGTCTGTCACATCGTGGGATTTTAATCCTATTGAGGTCATTCAAGACCATATTTTTAAAACTTTCAATGGTACTAGCAGTGTCATAGTCAGGGGGGTTGAAGACAGACCTGTTTCGTAGATTAGTATGTATATAACTCTGAGGTGGATTAAACCTATTGGAGGGGCCTTCTTTCTTAAGAAAGTACTTCTTAATATTAAGTTTTCTGGTGAATTTATGTACATCGATATAAGTTTCAAATTTGTTAAGATTAGTTGGAGGGGCATACTTCAAACCACGATCAATTAAAGTGATTATACTGAGAATGACCATTTTCCATGGGATTACCCCAAACCCAGGTACAGATACGAACAGGATGGGGGAGTGGGGGACACGCCCCGAAACACTGTGAAAAGAAGAGCAGAAGAGGATGTAGAGGGGGGCGACGGGAAGCGCACAAAAAGTTGGTAGGCCAGGGTATTTTTAATATCAGTGGAGTAACCCTCACTAAACCACAACTCACTTTAATTGATCGTGGTTTGAAGTATGCCCCTCCAACTAATCTTAACAAATTTGAAACTTATATCGATGTACATAAATTCACCAGAAAACTTAATATTAAAAAGTACTTTCTTAAGAAAGAAGGCCCCTCCAATAGGTTTAATCCACCTCAGAGTTATATACATACTAATCTACGAAACAGGTCTGTCTTCAACCCCCCTGACTATGACACTGCTAGTACCATTGAAAGTTTTAAAAATATGGTCTTGAATGACCTCAATAGGATTAAAATCCCACGATGTGACAGACAGATTAATGACCTTGTTAAAGATCTGCTGGATGATAAACAGCTTGTAGTTCGTCCTGCGGACAAAGGGGGGGGTGTTGCCATCATGAGCCGGGAACAGTATACGGCTGAGTTGAACAGGCTTGTGGGAGACAGTAATACGTATTTGAAACTTAGAGGTGACCCCACTAGGATGTTTTTGGGAGAACTTAGAGACCTCCTTAAGCAGGGATTGGATAGAGGATTTTTGAATGATAAAGAATATGATTATCTCATACCATCAGCGCCCAAAATACCGGTTATATACCAAACTCCTAAATTACATAAGGATGCTAACCATCCACCTGGGCGTCCAATTATCAGTGGCATGGGGTCCATTACTCACCGATTGGGTGAGTATTTGGATGACATGCTACAACCTGCTGTAAAGCATATTCCACATCTATTACGTGATACTAAGCATACGCTGCAGATTATTGAGCATATTAGTGTTACTGAGGGAACATTACTGGGTACTGCTGATGTGTCCTCCTTATATACATGTATTCCTCACGAGCCTGGGATATGGGCAGTGAAACAATACCTTGAAAAAACTGAAATGAAACCAGAGCAATGTGAATTTATCGTGCAGCTTCTAGAATACGCCTTGAAACATAATTACTTCTGGCATGAAGGTAGTTATTATGTGCAGAAGAGGGGCTGTGCGATGGGGGCTGGGTATGCCCCCAGTTTTGCGAATATTTTTATGGCAGTCTGGGAAGAGGCCATGCTACTTAAACCTGAATCGGCCAAGGTCAGACAATGGTCCAGATTCATTGATGACTTATTCATACTGTGGGAGGGGACAGAGTTAGAATTTACATCGTATATTGAGATGCTTAACATCAATGATTTGAATATTGAATTAAATGCTGTGTGTAGTTTACAATCAATTGTCTTCTTGGACTTGGAAATATATAAACATGGCTCTGAATTGTGGTCTAGAACCTATTTTAAGGCAACTGACAGGAATGCCTATATTCCCAAAGGGAGCTGCCACCATCCGCAATGGATGAGGGCTATACCTAGAGGGCAGTTCCTGCGATTGAGAAGGAACTGCTCCACACTTGATGACTATAATGAACAATCAACTATGTTGGCCAATAGATTTCGGGAAAAGGGATACTCCGCTGCAGAGATTGAAAAAACTAGAAGGGATGTAGCTATTTTGGAGAGGCCTGTCACCTTTATTTCTAAACCTCAAGGGTCCAATAATATCTTTGATTTTGGTTTCTTAACAGGCTTTAATAAGCAGCACAGAAAAATGGAGGGTGTCATCAAAAAACATTGGGAGCTACTTCTGATCCCGTTTTGAAGAGGGTGATACCTGAAAAACCAAAATTTTTATACCGTAGGGCTCGCAACTTAAAGGATCATCTCGCACCCAGTTGTGTGAACCCCCCTAAACAGCTGTCTAACCCCTGGCAGCAAGATGGGTTCTACCCCTGTAGGACATGCAGGGCTTGCGAAGAGGGGTTAACAGCAAGAATGAAGGAAGTTAGGTCATTTGTATCCGGAAGATTGTTTAAAATTAAGGGGTTCATTACCTGTCGCACTGTTTGCGCTGTGTATTTGGTCTGGTGTGATTGCGGCCTCCAATATGTAGGCCGCACCACTAGAGCCATATACAAGAGATGGGGGGAGCATATTTACAACTCAGGAAAAGGCTTTAAACAACACAATTTGTCTAAACATGTGGGGGAACACCATGGATGTATTATTAAATCGCTTAAGATGTGTGGATTAGAAAAGCTTGTGCCAGGATGGAGAGGTTGTAACAAAGAGAGGACCATTTCCCAGAAAGAAACACAGTGGATACATAAGCTTAACACTCTGGTTCCTGGGGGCCATAATGTGGATATTGATTTAAATTGCTTTATTAATAACAGTTAATTGGGCATTTGCCCCACCATCATGAGCTAATTTAGTTTTTACATTATGAGAGAACCTAATGGTTTTAAATATCCTCTGTAATAATACATCATTATCACTGTATCTTAAACACTGTCTTTGAATAGGCATGTAATCGTATGGGAATGTGGGGATCATATTGCTTAATGAGTGTAATTTTAATTACCATTTTTTGAGCATTAGAACTGTCTGTTCTATTTTATTTTATAGAGACTATGTGTTAAGGTGGAATCTGCTGAAACTGCTATGTACGGGGCATGCAGTGGGCATTTGCATAATGTTGTTTATTTCATAGCCGCCTGGGCGGCTGCTTTGCGCTGCAGCACCACTGCTCACTTTGTGGGCATTTATAGAGTGTAGGCGCAGAGCTGACCTTTTGATAGCCGTCATAGAGCGGCCATTAGCGCTGCGGAAACGCTGCTCATTGAGCGAGCTAGTGTACAGATATGCGCAGGCGCTGAAGGGCTGGTTGCCCATTGGTTGGAGTGTACTGGACCTCCCACCTTTCAACTATTTAGAACGCCGATGGCCGTAGCTCCGTGCCCCTGATGAGTTGCCGTAGCAACGAAACGTTGGGCGGAGCTACGGCGTGACGTGAAGCGTGTGTTGCCAGTCGGACGCGGCTGGAGCTCACACGCAGCTGCTGTTTTAAAACTTTTTACTTTTTGGTGGGTTCATTATACAGGATAGGGGATAGCGACAGGAGGCCATTTGAACACAACATATGGTTCTGCCCAGCGCATTCCCCACTGGCTCGTATAGAGCTGACCTGTAACTGATTGCTGCTGTGTCCTATGAACGTGCAATAAACTTTATTTGGACTTTTACGCGATGAGGAGCCTTGTTTTGTCATACTGACAGTGTTATCCTACCGGGAGACCTGGGCGACCTGGGCGTGTGGAGAGAGGCTTGCCGGAGAGGCTGTGGGGTGGCCAATACCCCAGATGCGAGACTTGGCCTTGGTGGTCTTCTGATCCGGTGAGTTCACACCTGATGGGGGCATCTCCTGATGGTTTTATGCATCTATTTCTATAGAACTTCATCGCTGTGACATCTTTGAAGAAGCGCTTACTGATTTCACGATTAATTGTCCTGTGCCTTCGCTGCAGCTCCAGAGGCTCCTGGTCTTCTTCCCTGGTGCAGCTGACCTCGCCAGGTCGGGTTCCGGGTCTGCTTCTTCTGTGCTCCACCGCGCGGGTCACGTGGTCCGGCCGACGTCATTGGGACGGTACTGCGCAGGCACAGAACTACTGCTCCTGCGCAGTACAGTCCCGGCCGGACCACGTGACCCGCGCCGTGGAGCGCAGAAGTCGCCGACCCGGAATCCGACCCGGTGAGGTTGGCTGCGCCAGGGAAGAAGACCAGGAGCCTCCGGAGCTGCAGCGAGGGCACAGGAAGGCTGCCATGGGCTGGAGGAAGCCCAGGTATGTGGATCTTTGTTTTGTTTTTTTTTACCTTGGATGTTTCCTTTAAGGTTCCCTTTAACTGCATTTGATCAGGGAGAGAATTTGGGTGATTCACTACTGATGAGCATGGATTTCGCATGATCGTAATTTTGTATCGTAATTTGTATTTATGATGCAAAAACATAGTGGAAATTTTGAGAAAAAAATGTGATTTCATATGTAAACATAATCAGGAACCGTAATCTTGCAATTTATCGTAATTTTCGCATAATTTCATGCTGACTTTAGTGGTTCGTAGCAAAGCCCCAATACATGCTATGGTCACCAAAATTGCTATGTATGTTAAGGGGAACAGGACAAAAAAATATAGAATTTTACAAAAAGACCTTGTAATTTTTGCTAAACTAGATTTTAAAAATGCTACGTAAAAATGGTTTTTAAACGAATTTTTCAGAGTTTAAAAAACCATTTTTCCTTTACATTTTTAAAATCAAATTTCTCAAAAAATACTTTTTTTTGCCTTCTTCCTATGATTCCCCTTAGCCTCCGTGGCAGCAAGCCACCAGGAGCTCAATGCAGAGTACAGTGCGCAGCAAGAGTTTTTACTCACCTCCCGGGGGATCCAGAGGTCAGTAGCCATTCTCTCTTCCTGTCCTCGTAGGCTCTGAATCACTCTGGTGAGATCGCCGTCAGTGACCTCTCTACAGAGTTACAGAGCCACCCGGAGGACCGAGGGAAAATTGCAGCACTGGAGCCCAGGGAGGTGAGTAAGTGCTGGGGCTGCTGCTGGCATTCTGGCGACATGATTTTTTTTCCATAATTTTAGGGTCTAAAATGTCCTGAAAAGACCCTAAACTAAAGGTTAACATATGAAATAATTTTGGAGACAATAGCATGTATGGGAACATTGCTATTAACAGCTAAACTCGGCACAAAATTATGCCAAATTACGAATGGATTACACAAAATCAACTGATTGTCCAAATCGTACTTACATATGGCCACAAAATGTTGCGTAATTGTAATTAGCTGATTATGATCATCACTACAATTCACATGTCTAAAATGAAAGTGAAAAGTGGGCAGCACTAGCAGGGCCGGATTTAGGGCAAGGCCTCCTAGGCCATGGCCTAGGCCACCACAGGAACAGCAGGCTAAACTGGTGCAAGTTTGCAAATGCTGCAATGCAGGGGGATCAAGCAAGCGCCTGACCACGGTACTCTGCTGTCAGCGGCCTGAGCAGCAGCCACCTTGCTCTCTGTGCATGTTTGCATTGTGACCAGCGGCTATGGACTTGGGCAGCATTGGAGAGGGAAAGAAAGATGAAGCATCTGCACTGGAGACAAGCGGAAAAGTGAATGACACTGATGGCTGCTGCAGTGTGAAGGCGAGCTGGCTACCTATACTGAAGGGGGGTGGGAAAAGGAGGGATTATAGGAGTCATCTGGCTAGTGGCTACCTATGCTGGAGGGAAGAGGGAGGGGTCATCTCGCTACCTATAGTGGCCTAGGGCGGTAAAGAGTACAAATCCGGCCCTGAGCACTAGACGGCACCCTCATCTGAAACTTGCTCACTCGGTATGGGTTCCACATCCCAATTTATGCATCTCCCAAGGGCAAAACAAAATGCAGAACTTATTTGTTTTATTAGTACAGAAACAGAATCCATTTACAATACATAAATAAGGCCAGTCATGATATTCAGCTCAGAGAATTTGCTGGTCTTCAAGAGGAGAGCAGTGGGGAACCCAGTTTCAAGAGGAACTGTAACAAAGCATTGAACTTCATCTCAAACAGAAGCTGATACCCCTTTTCCCATGAAAAATCTTTAACTTTTCTTGAATAGATCATCAGAGGGATCTGTATGGCTGATATTGTAGTGAAACCCCTCCCACAATGTGATGTCAGGACCATGGCCCTGACAGTTTACTGTCTGTGAGCCTTGTTGCATTGTGGGAAATAACTGCCAAGCAACCGGTATTTCCTTCTGTGCATATGTATATCTATCAAAAAAACAACCTTTTAGCCTTTTGCAATGTTAGTGGACCTGTCGTTATCCTTATAGATAATGACAGTTGGTGCTGTCTGTGTTTTTTCATGTCTGCCAGTAGTAAAGATGACTACGTGCAGGCTCATCGTGGACCAAACAACATGAACAAATGACATGGTGCATATCAATCATTTCTTGATCTCTCTTCTATTTTTTTACTTCTCACTTTAATTTACTTTTCCCCTTTTTTGCTACAGTTCCTCTTTAAGGTTATTGGAATCTTCTGTAATCCAAGATCGTCTGTTTGAGGTGATCTCCCAGAATCCTTAGAGGCCGGGCTCGCCTTTGCATTTGTTCAACCAGTTCAAGAGACAGGTCCCAGACGTGAGGTCCTATCAAGATTATAATCCAGGTCCAGATAATTAGGGATGAAATGTTTCCCAGGAGGAGCAATACTCCATGAAGAGCTAACAGAGCAATCTCTGAAAGGGCCTTTCCACCATCACAGTCAGAGCCAGTCCAGTGGTGAAGGTCAGGACGGAGTGTCCGATGAAGAGGTAGAACTGGGGGAAGGAAAATACTTTCCGGTTATTTGGCAAGAAAAGACCAATCATTTGCTTGGGATGACCTATGAGATCCTGCCGCATTTAATTGGTCCATTTCCAAGCTTCATACATCTTTCATTAAATAAGCACCAATTCAGAATAATTAGCAGAAAGAGCGACCAAGATTGCCTTTGACTCTTTTACCATGCTTACTCCATCTTCCAACTTCTGCCTTCCGAAGTGAGATACCGTTCAATAGCAACTAAAACTTCCAGGCATAGGAACAGCTTGTTCCCTCAGGTGGTAACCTTGCTTAAAGGGGTTCTTTCGCGAAAAAAGTAGGCAGTTAAAAAATGTGACAGATGACAGGTTTTGGGCCAGTCCATCTTTTTAAGGGGATTCTCAGGGCTTTCTTTGTTTTCAACAGCATTTCCTGAACAACAGCTGCAAAATCTAACTGACATAATAGTGTGCAAGAGATTAGGGAGGCCGGCTGGTATCTTGCTATTTTGGCAGTTAAACTGCTGTTCAGGAAATGCTGTTGAAAACAAAGAAAGCCCTGAGAATCCCCCTTAAAAAGATGGACTGGCCCAAAACCTGTCATCTGTCACATTTTTTAACTGCCTCCTTTTTTCGCGAAAGAACCCCTTTAACCTCCTTGGCAGTAACCCCGTGTGTGACACGGGGTAAGCCGCCGGAGGGTGCCGCTCAGGCCCTGCTGGGCCGATTTACATGATTTTTTTTTTTGCTGGACGCAGCTAGCACTTTGCTAGCTGCGCCAGCACCCCGATCGCCGCCGCCCCGCGCCCGATCGCCGCTATCCGGTGCGGCTTGCGGCCTCCCCCCCAGACCCCGTGCGCTGCCTAGCCAATTAGTGGCAGGCAGCGCCGAGGGGTGGATCGGGACTCCCAATGACGTCATGGCGACGGGGGAAGCCCTCCAGGAAATCCCGTTCTTTGAACGGGATTTCCTGATCGGAGATCGCTGAAGGCGATCAAAGCGGGCGGGGGGGGGGGGGGGGCCGCTGAGCAGCGGCTATCATGTAGCGAGCCCTGGGCTTCTGCTAATCAGGAAGCACAGTGAGCATTGCAGAAAGCTGCGCGCCATCGCCTGGAACGTAGGAAGCAGGCGAGTAAGTCCTCTCCGCCCGCTCCTGCCCACTTCTCTAAGCTGCTGCTAATTAGGGGGGGGGGGGAAGCGCCAGATGGAGGGGACCCAGGTGAGGGAAGTGGGGGGTCTGTCTCCCCTCCCCGACGCTGTCCCCGATGCCCCTCCTTTCTTTGTTGCTTCCCCCTCCTGCACAGGCCTCTGTGGGAGGCCTTGTTGACACCCACTGGGACGTCGACACCCGGAGCTCCCCGCCCCTTGCCGCCCTATGGTAGGAAAGCCACTGGCCCCATGATATACTTACCGGGGCTTCCTCCAGCCCCTTGCAGCCGACATGTCCCCCGCAGCATTTCCGCTCGCAGCCGCCCGTCCGAGGTCCCTGCCGGTGCAGAGGCACGAGCACCGCTGTCAATCAAGTCCACGTTTTTCACAGCGCACTGCGCAGGCGCAGAACTACTGCGCCTGTGCAGTACACATTGTGAAAAACGTGGACTTGCGAGCGGAGATGCTGCAGGGGACGTCAGCTGCAAGGGGCTAGAGGAAGCCCAGAGTAAGTATATCATGCTTCTAATTAGGAGGGGGGAGGCGCCAGAAGGAGGGGACCCAGGTGAGGGAGGTGGGGGGGGGGGTCTGGCCCCCCCTCCCCGCCGCTGTCCCCGATGCCCCTCCTTCCAAGCTTCCCCCCCCTACCGGGGGCAACTATACTATACAACTGGGGCAACTATACTAGAGGCCACTATACTAATACTGGGGCAACTATACTAGCTATACTGGGGGCAACTATACTAATCCTGGGGCAACTATACTATGTATACTAGGGGCAACTATACTAGCTATACTGGGGGCAACTATATTACCTACACCGGGGGCAACTATACTAGCTATATTAGGGGCAACTATACTAGCTATTCTGGGGGCAACTATACTAGCTATACTGGGGGCAACTATATACGGGGCCACTATATTACCTACAATGCTCGCTACATGATTTAAAAAAATAAATTAATTAAAAAAAACTGCTGCGCTTCCCCCTGGCGGAATTTTTCATACCGCCAGGGGGGTTAAAGGAGTTGTCAGGCAAAATATACTACCCCATGCAGTGGCGTACCTAGGGCATTTGACACCCGGTTCTGGGTATTAAAAGACACCCCCCCCCCCCCCCCAAAAAAGGAAAGAAGCGACTGTGGCATGGCGGATAGTGCTAGGTGTAGGCCCCCCCTAAAGTTGGCCTCAGTGTAGGTAGCTACTATAGTTGCCCCCCAGTATAGCTAGTATAGTTGCCCCCAATATAGCTAGTATAGTTGCCCCCAGTGTAGGTAATATAGTTGCCTCCAGTGTAGCTAGTATAGTTACCCCTAATATAGCTAGTATAGTTGCCCCCATTGTAGGTAATATAGTGGCCCCCAGTATATAGTTGCCCCCCAGTATAGCTAGTATAGTTGCCCCCAGAATAGCTAGTATAGTTGCCCCTAATATAGCTAGTATAGTTGCCCCCGGTGTAGGTAATATAGTTGCCCCCAGTATAGCTAGTATAGTTGCCCCTAGTATACATAGTATAGTTGCCCCAGGATTAGTATAGTTGCCCCCAGTATAGCTAGTATAGTTGCCCCAGTATTAGTATAGTGGCCTCTAGTATAGTTGCCCCAGTTGTATAGTATAGTTGCCCCCGGTAGGGGGGGAAGCTTGGAAGGAGGGGCATCGGGGACAGCGGCGGGGAGGGGGGCCAGACCCCCCCCCCCCCACCTCCCTCACCTGGGTCCCCTCCTTCTGGCGCCTCCCCCCTCCTAATTAGAAGCAGCTTAGAGAAGCGGGCGGAGAGGACTTGCTCACCTGCTTCCTGCGTTCCAGGCGACGGCGTGCAGCGTCATCGTCACGTGACACTGGTCTCCACCTTCTCCACCGTTCTGTGCTTCTGCTAATCAGGAAGCACAGTGAGCATTGCAGAAAGCTGCGCGCCATCGCCTGGAACGTAGGAAGCAGGCGAGTAAGTCCTCTCCGCCCGCTCCTGCCCACTTCTCTAAGCTGCTGCTAATTAGGGGGGGGGGGAAGCGCCAGATGGAGGGGACCCAGGTGAGGGAAGTGGGGGGTCTGTCTCCCCTCCCCGACGCTGTCCCCCGATGCCCCTCCTTTCTTTGTTGCTTCCCCCTCCTGCACAGGCCTCTGTGGGAGGCCTTGTTGACACCCACTGGGACGTCGACACCCGGAGCTCCCCGCCCCTTGCCGCCCTATGGTAGGAAAGCCACTGGCCCCATGATATACTTACCGGGGCTTCCTCCAGCCCCTTGCAGCCGACATGTCCCCCGCAGCATTTCCGCTCGCAGCCGCCCGTCCGAGGTCCCTGCCGGTGCAGAGGCACGAGCACCGCTGTCAATCAAGTCCACGTTTTTCACAGCGCACTGCGCAGGCGCAGAACTACTGCGCCTGTGCAGTGCACATTGTGAAAAACGTGGACTTGCGAGCGGAGATGCTGCAGGGGACGTCAGCTGCAAGGGGCTAGAGGAAGCCCAGAGTAAGTATATCATGGGGCAGCATATTTTATCTGACAACTCCTTTAAGGGCTCTCCTCATTCACACTACATAATGCATGCATGAACGTGATTTCCTGCATGCGTTGGCATCGCACGGAATGCACGTTATGGTGCGTTAAAGAGCAGACATCGGCACCCATACACAGTAAAACCCATCAGAAAATGTGTGCATCGTGGTCACATTGACTCACAATTCTTGGTCAAGGTGGTCTTTATTGTCCCCCATGACCAAGTGCAAGCCAGCTTAATAGTTTATTTATTTTCGGCTATGTTTACAATCGGGTGTAACTGGAACTCCAGAGTGACTATCTGTATTGTATTAAGGTAAGAGAAAAAGAATCGGCACCAGATGTCTGACTGGCAGTGTAAGGGTAGCAGGCAGGGACATAACTAGAAA
Organism: Hyperolius riggenbachi; assembly: GCF_040937935.1. NCBI lineage: Eukaryota > Metazoa > Chordata > Amphibia > Anura > Hyperoliidae > Hyperolius > Hyperolius riggenbachi. The sequence goes on from NC_090646.1 coordinate 636,460,041, forward strand.
TCACAGGGCCCTCCTGTGAAACTTTGGATGGCTCCCTCCGCTTTGGAGCTTTTCTTTCTCCAGCATCACTGCAGTACACAGCACTTGGAGAGGGGAAGAGAGGCTGAGGGCTGGGCGCTTTACTCAAGACCCTACTGAACACAGAATAGGCACTGTTTACAAATCTTTTTTCTACAGATCTTTGTATGATTTGTTATCAATGGCTAAGCAGATGCAGTCATTACAACAATTGTGCGGAGAGCACAATTTTTTTTCTCTCCGTGACCTTAGTCGTCAGTCTCCCAGGAAGGGGAAAAGAAAATTCTCCCCCCACAGGGCCCCCTGGGGCTTCTGGGCCTCCCTGCCACTGCATCCCTTGCGGGGTCTATAGTTACGCCCCTGGTAGCAGGTGCAAGTAGTTGTGCCTCCGGAGTGGAGAATCCAAATTAGGTTAGGAGAGACAAAAGCACTAGCACTGGGCACTAGCTGAAAGTTGCAAGTCACTTTTATTTACTCCACACATACATACATTACATACCTATGTACAGTGGGGTATAATTCATTCTAGAAACATGCTTGTATACCAAAGCACTCTTATATCTAAGCAAATTGATTCAAGGAAACCCAGTTGATTCGTTCCACAATCCAAAAACTGTTATAGTAAAATAGTATCAAATAAAAATGTAAACAAGACTTTCAGGCAGGGGTCACTCTTGTCTTTCAGTTTTCTACACTTTGCAGAAAACTGAAAGACAAGTGTGACCCCTGCCTTACAGCAGCTAATGTAATTTATAGAGAAAACTGACAAATTGCGCAAAATGTCAGTTTTTTTTCTGCATGCAAAATCTGCATTAAAGTGTGACCTTGCTTATTGATTAACATGAGTTCTCAGTTGAAGTCAGTTTTTCTGTGCAGAAAACGCGTATGAAAGCCTGTAAGTGTGACCCCTGCCTCACTATAACTAACAGAATCATTGCCATCGGTTGGCTCGCCCCAACCGTTTTTGTGTGTGTGTGGCTTTAACAAGGAACTTATCCAGTGACAGTTACTTTTGAGGATTTCATGGAAATGTCAGTTTGCACAGTCTCTACACTCAGATTGAGTACAATCCTGCAGTGCCAAAGGGAGAAGAACTATCAGCTAAGTTGTGATAAAGTGAAGCATGCATACTTTTTATTGCTTGTATATCAAGTCAAAATTTCACAAGAATTTTTTCCTTGTATAGCAAAGCGCTCTTAAACCAGTGGCACAGCAATAGGGGGTTGCAGAGGTCTCAACCGCACTAGGGCCCTTGGGCCAGAGGGGCCCCGTAGGGCCCTCCCCCAACCCGCAGTATTAGCTCTTTATAGGTCCTGTGCTTGTAAAGATAATTTCTATAGATGCTTTGAATGATAATGATCATTAACAAGCTGTTCCCCATCCCCCTCTTGCACCACTGACACTGTAGTTCCCATTGGCAGGATTTGGTGCGCCGTATCAATTGTTATGTATGGAGTGCTTGGGGGGGGGGGGGGGGGGGGGGCATGTGAAACTCACACCAGAGCCCATAGCTCCTTAGCTATGCCACTGTCTTAAACCAAGTTACTTTCAATACAAGGTTTTACTGTAATCTATTGCCTCTGAAGAAGCAGGGTTCCCCTGTAATCTATTGCCTCTGAAGAAGCAGGGTTCCCCTGTAATCTATTGCCTCTGAAGAAGCAGGCTTCCCCTGTAATCTATTGCCTCTGAAGAAGCAGGCTTCCCCTGAAATCTATTGCCTCTAAAGCAGCAGGGTTCCCCTGTAATCTATTGCCTCTGAAGCAGCACTGTTCCCCTGTAATCTATTGCCTCTGAAGAAGCAGGGTTCCCCTGTAATCTATTGCCTCTGAGGCAGGGGTCACATTTACCGGCTTACGTGCGCGTTTTCTGCACAGAAAAACTGACTTCAACTGAGAACTCATGTTAATCAATAAGCAAGGTCACACTTTAATGCAGATTTTGCATGCAGAAAAAAAACTGACATCTTGCGCAATTTGTCAGTTTTCTCTATAAATTACATTAGCTGCTGTAAGGCAGGGGTCACACTTGTCTTTCAGTTTTCTGCAAAGTGTAGAAAACTGAAAGACAAGTGTGACCCCTGCCTGAAGAAGCAGGGTTCCCCTGTAATCTATTGCCTCTGATGAAGCAGGGTTCCACCGTAATCTATTGCCTCTGAAGAAGTAGGCTTTCCCTGTAATCTATTGCCTCTGAAGAAGCAGGGTTCCCCCGCAAAACGTCTGTGAGGCCAGGTTTAATGCAATACATGTTGGAAGGTGTGTGGGGGAAATAAAAGGTGGTGTCGGATCTTCTGTCTCTCCTAACATGACTATCTTTATTACTGCCATTATACATAGCAGCTCTCACCATGTTGATGTCCTGGTAATGGAAAAGCGTCTCCTGCAGGCCACAATACAGGATGATGATGACGGGGTGTGCCAGGTAACAGGCATAGCTGATCTTAGATAAGACGTTCCATACTGCACATGACAGCATTGTATTCAGGTGGCCTAGGAAGACAACATAAATGAAAAAAAGTTAAACTAAAATTTAAAAATGTAATTAACATGGATTGTATTATGTAGAAATTACATAACCCAATACTAGGTTTAGTCAAATTTACACAGCAGTGCCCACCTAATGGGAACACAAAGTGAGAGGAGTACAGAGGCTGTTATTTCCTTATAAACAATGCCAGTTGCCTGAAATAGGATGAACACAGCAGGGCCGATTGTAAAGTTTTTGCTGCCTTAGGCAAACTTGTGAGGATGCGCCCCTGATTTGAAATGATCACACAGCACCCAACAATTTACTCTGCTTCATTTAATGTTCTCACATGACATGCTGCAGCTCAACACAATCGCACTCTGGCTGGCTGTGAGTCTGTGACAAACACACTGCTCATCTCAGCCACTCCATTCCTCCTCAGTCAGGACAGCAGTGCCACCTCCTCCCTTCTGCTGTGCAAGTCAAATGAAACACTGCTGCTCTCCTGCCTCCCCCCTCCTCACTCACCGTCAGACTCCTCACACAGCACAACAAGCTGCTTTTCCCCAATGATGACCTCTTCACTTCACTCTCCTCTCACTTCTCCTCCTACTCGGACTGCATGCTGTAAGTGTAAACACAGTACAAACATGCTGTCCCTGTAATCTCTGAGCCTGATGCAAATGTTTCACCTTGCTTCATGAGAGAACCGGCCTTGGAACAGAGGCACCAAAAAGATAATAAAATACACTAAAACCAGCCTACAAATGGGAGGCAGTGGTGGACTTGTCTCCCAACAGATGCCACAAAGCATCTATTTTATTATACCACACACTTTATAGGGAAGTAGTCCACTTTGTTGTGATGCGTTTTGTGAGTAGATCCCACTTCTTCAGGAAATAGGGGAGTAACTGTAGTTGGGAATCTCAGCGTGTGTGCGCCTCTGTCACAGGACAACTGAACTGAAAGGGATATGGCTATATGGCTGCCTGAGCCTAAGACAGGTGGCTAGGTACTGGGCATGCGCGAGAGAGCATGCTCACACATGTGCAATATGGAGCAGTCCGTCTTCAGAAGCTCTCAGGCTCCCAAAGACTTCCGAAGCCTCCTGCAGCGGCAGTGAGCTGGAGGAAGACTGCTAATGGGGGAGTCAGCGCTGGAACGATGGGACCAGGAGAGTAACGGGAAGCCACTATAGGACCCAGAGCCTTCCCTCTCCTTAGGTAAGTATCTGTTTTCTTTTATTTTTTTTAAACTCGCTTCAGACTCCCTTTAACCTCCCCGGTTGTATGATTATTTACGTATTGTAGGGTCTTTTCAGCACATTTCAGACCCTAAAATCAGGAAAAAATAATGCCGCCAGAATGCCTTCAGCAGCCCCCAGCACTCACACCTCCCTGTGCTCCAGCGCTGCAATTTTCTCTCCATCCTCCAGGTGGTACTGTAACTTATAGTGAGATCACGGACTGCAATCTCACCAGAGGGATTCAGAGTCTCGGAGGACAGGAAAGAGAACGGCTACTGACGACTGGATCCCCCGGGAGGTGAGTATAAGTGCCCTCTGCGGGGGTATACTCTGCATTGAGCCCGAGTGCAGCTCGAGCTCACCGCCAGGGAGGAAAAGTAAAGGAGAACCACCGGAAAACCAGCTACGAGGAAATAAAAAAGCCAAAAATCCATTTGACTATAGGCTTTATGAAGAGAAATGGAATTGTTCCTATGCGGCCCTTTCACACGCTGAGCTGATCAATGCCGCCTCCTGCAGTGAGACACAAATGGAGATTATGCATGGAAGATTGTGTCTTGGCCTTTGCTAAGCACCATTCACATATGCGTAGCTGAGTCCTTGGGGGGCTTATCTGATACGGTTATGTATGCTCAGGAACTTGGAGACAGAGAAGAAGGATTTACTATGCAGAGGAACTCCAATATGCAGGGCTCGGATGAAATGAACAGAGATAAAATGAAGGAATGCAATTTATTTTCCATAAAGGCAGAAGGGCTGAGTTGCCTTCATCTGTATTCTTATCTGTGGTCCTCTGGCCTTCTTCTCTCCTGCCTAGAATATGGCAACCCACCACAGGGCTTGTGCAAACTTGTGAGGATGCTCCCTCCCTCCATAGGTAGTATAATTTCCCCCGGTATAGGTAGCCTGGAGGGTGTAGCAGCCAGGAAGGGGGAGCAGCGGGCACAGTGGTAGGGAGGGGGGTTGGACCCACCGCACTCACCTGGGGCTCCCCTGTTCACGCTCCCCCTCCAGCTTTTTGTGCAGCATTTCATTTCTGTCAGGCAATGGGGGAAGCAATGACTCACCTACTTCCTGGCTGCTACCCCCTCCAGATCGGCCCCACCCACGGCTAGGCGGGCGCTGCCCCGCCCTCTTCCGCTGCCTGAGAAAACTGCCTCACCCCGCCTCACGGGCGGCTAAGGGCTGAGCCACCATCTGCAACACTTTGGCATATTTAAATTTCCCATTGGGGCTTCCCATTGGTCCTCTCATGTTGATCAATCAGAACTAATGTTGGGAAATTGTGGTCCAACTGAATTTCACACAGTGCATCCTTATTGGTGTACATCAAAAATATTAGGAAAAAGGTGTGTATTCATTGAAATATAACTGAGGTATGATCCAAGTCCCAGAACCGGGCTGAGGCAGAGCTCCGAGGATGCTGGGAGGGGGCCTGACTTCTATCCTCCCTCCCTCTCTTCTTTCTCCCTCCCCTTTCTGTCATTGTGCTCACCCATCTGCAGAGTTACAGTGCAGCGAGCAAACAGACGAGGACACTCTCACCTCCTTTAGGCTCCAGGCGCCAGAGATCCAGGTCCTGTCTGTCTTCTCTGCAACTGGATCATTGTAGCTCTGCCTCCATTCGTGTCAATCTCCACCTCTCCCCTGCCCCTCTCAGTGAAAGAAGACTGAGAGGGGCGGGAGGAGGCGGAGATCCGCGGGAGATTGTTGCGAATGGAGGCAGAGCTACAGCTCACAACTCTGACTCTAACAGGAAGGAGCCCCGCAATTTGCCCCGGGAATTTCTGAATGATTAAGGCCTCATTTTGCCACGGGATAGCAGCGTTTCAGTTAAGCCATTAATGCTGAAGAGGACTGCCTAACCAAAAAAGAGGTCATTTTGTAGGCTTCAGAATCTCTTTAACCTCCTGAGCATTACGCCACTCAGGAGGTTTTGCCACTTTTTGCCCGCCAGTCCCCCCAGAGATCCCGCGGCTGAAAACCCTCTAGCTAGCATTATCGCCGCCGCTCCCCCGTTTATACATTACCCAGCCTGGATCCAGCAATCGTCGCAGCCTCCCTGGACAGCTCCGGTCTTCACTATGGGGAGGATCGCACATGACGTCGCCGACGTCATGCGCAAACCCGATCCTTCCCATAGAGAGACCGGAGCTGTGCAGGGAGGCTGCAGGGGGGGTAATATATAAACGGGGGTGACAGGGGAGCGGTGGGTGCCCGACACTAGTACTAGCTAGCCTACAGGGTTTACACTCATTTGGGATAAAAAAATGTATTATGGGGGACTCCCGGGGCCACAGAGCAATATGCCCGACACAGTGTCGGGCATACCGCTAAGGAGGTTAAAGGGAACCATAGATGAACAGGAAAAAGCTGTTATACATACCTGGGGCTTCCTCCAGCCTCATACGTTCTGATCGATCCCACACCGCCATCCACCGCTGCCCGCAACTACGAGAACTGGCTCCCGTCAGTGACATCATCTGAGCCAGCTATGCTGGAGAAGTGCGCCCTCTACATATCTCTCCAGCGGCTGCAGCAGGGTCCCGGTTCTCATAGCTGCGGGCAGCGGAGGACAGCGGCGTGGGATCGATCAGAGCATATGGGGCTGGAGGAAGCCCCAGGTATGTATAAAATCTTTTTCCTGTTCATTTATGGTTCCCTTTAAGCAAAACTAAAATGTAAAAGGGGAATTCTGCAGCACGCCTTTGTGCGCGTACTTTCATATGAGAGACACATTTGGCGCAGGCGAATCCGTCACAACATTTATGACTTGTTACTTTAGAAGTCATCAGTGAAAAAGAAATAAACTCTAAAAAAGCAACATGGAATGTGAAAACTAAGGATAATGTGTGGAATTGCTTTTGTGACAGGACCTAGCCCATAGCTTTTCTTTGCAATTGTGCCTAAGCTCAGGTACACTCTAATTGCTTTATTTCGCCAGAAACGTTATTTTTATCTGTTGCATGGGAAGATGAGAGCACCTCCCCCCTCTCGCCCGGCCAGCATGTTATTTTTTTTCTATTATATTTGAAGATGAAGTGCTGCTCTCAGCCAGCAGTGCGGCAATTTACTCCTTGCTAGGAAATGCAAATGAGCCACGGTAATTGAGTTCCCGTCTACCTCTTTGCCTGTCGTGATCTGGGATTTGTGTGCATCATTTTGTTCCCAGACTTTTAGCTTTCATTCCAGCAGAACTCAGCTAATCTCCACACGTGGACTGACTTCAGAGAAAGTGATGGCTTAAGGACGAGGCTTCAGGGGGGGGGTTCGAATACTGGCCGATTTCCTCTAATGCAAACTGCTCCAAAGTTACATAACAGAAACTAAGTCATTGCTTAAAAAATGGGCTGATAATTCAAGATATATGGTGCTGAGAACAACGAGAATACAGTGGACACAGACTTCTTCTGGGTCAGTGAGATGTCCATTAGGGGTGATCAACGAGAGGCAAATATTTCTGAGTTGATGCAAATGTATGCAAAATATTATGCAAACATATGCAGTTTGGAAATGGACCAATCAATTTAAACCTGGGCTTGAATTGGTTGGTCCATTTTCAAATGGCATATATTTGCATAAAAAATGTAATAAATTTGCATAAATTCGGAAATGTTTGCATCTCATTGATCATCCCTAAGTCCTTTGTGTTGGATGCTGAAATCCCCTTAAGCAGGTGTTGAACTCCAGGCCTGGAGGACCAGATCCATGCCAGTGTTTAGGATGGACTGAGAAAGAGAGGAATGTGTTCTACCTGATGGACCGCACCTTCCCTGATTCAGACCTATCAATTAATTTGAGCTGCACCAAAAATGTGTGAGAATCTCGCCCCTGGAAGGACCGCTTTGACATCCCTGCCTTAAAGGATAAACAAGGTGACATCTGACATGATGAGATAGACATGTGTATGTACAGTGCTAAGCGCATAAATGACTATGCTGTGTTCCTATTTTTTTCTCTGCCTGAAAGAGTTAAAAATCAGGTATGTAAGTGACACTTTCTGTCTGGGTCGGACTACAGTGTAACCCTCACTGATGAGGAATTATAACCATAAAACACTTTCGTAGCAGAAAATGGCTTTTGAGAGTAGGAAAGAGAAAAAAGGGTCATAAGTTCTAGATTTTAGCTCTGGCATACTTCAGTGCATGTGTCATTGAGCAGAGATAGTGAAAGTAAATATAAATATAAAATACAACTGTGGAATATCTAAAAATCTATTTTAGGAGGAGGAGGAGGATAGATAAAATTGTTTATCTGATCAATTTATTTTCACCTTGTGTTTCCTTTAAGGTGGACATACAGTAGGCGATAGCCACCAGATTGACCATCTAAACGTCGAGAGGGATCTCAGGGTTGGTTCTAGACTTTTTGCTGCCTGAGGCAAACTTGCTTCGGCAAGTGCGATTTAGATTGATCGCAAAACACCCGAAATTTTCATCCTCAGTATAGGTAGGTAGGTAGCCAGGTATATGTGCTCCCTTTTTAGGGTAGCCAGGTATAGTTGCCCCCAGTGTAGGTAGCCAGTATAGTTGCCCCAGTATAGGTAGCTAGTATAGTTGCCCCCAGTATAAGTAACCAATATTGTTGCCCCAGTATAGGTAGTCAATATTGTTGCCCCCAGTATAGGTAGTCAATATTGTTGCCCCCAGTATAGGTAGCCAATATTGTTGTCCCCAGTACAGGTAGCTAGTATAGTTACCCCAGTATAGGTAGCTGGTGTAGTTACCCCCAGTATCCGTAGCTGCCCCAGTATAGGTAGTATAGTTGCCCTCAGTATAGGTAGCTAGTATAGTTGCACTCAATTTAGGTAGTATAGTTGCTCTCAGTATAGGTAGTATAATTGCCCCAGTATAGTTGCCCCAGTACAGGTAGCTAGTATAGTTGCCCCAGTATAGGTAGTATAGTTGCCCCAGTATAGGTAGGTAGTATAGTTGCCCCCAGTGTAGGTAGAATAGTTGCCCAAGTATAGGTAGCTAGTATAGTTGCCCTAGTTTTGGTAACTAGTATAGTTGCCCCAGTATAGGTAGTATAGTTGCCCTGGTATAGGTAGGTAGTATAGTTGCCCCCAGTGTAGGTAGAATAGTTGCCCCAGTATAGGTAGGTAGTATAGTTGCCCCCAGTATAGGTAGTATAGTTGCCCCGGTATAGGTAGCTAGTATAGTTGCCCCCAGTATAGGTAGTATAGTTGCCCCGGTATAGGTAGGTAGTATAGTTGCCCCCAGTGTATGTAGAATAGTTGCCCCAGTATAGGTAGCTAGTAAAGTTGCCCCAGTATAGGTAGCTAGTATAGTTGCCCCCAGTATAGGTAGTATAGTTGCCCCGGTATAGGTAGCTAGTATAGTTGCCCCCAGTATAGGTAGTATAGTTGCCCCGGTATAGGTAGGTAGTATAGTTGCCCCCAGTGTAGGTAGAATAGTTGCCCCAGTATAGGTAGCTAGTATAGTTGCCCCCAGTATAGGTAGTATAGTTGCCCGGTATAGGTAGCTAGTATAGTTGCCCCAGTATAGGTAGTATAGTTGCCTCCAGTATAATTAGTATAGTTGCCCCCAGTATAGGTAGCTAGTAAAGTTGCCCCAGTATAGGTAGCTAGTATAGTTGCCCCCAGTATAGGTAGTATAGTTGCCCGGTATAGGTAGCTAGTATAGTTGCCCCAGTATAGGTAGTATAGTTGCCTCCAGTATAATTAGTATAGTTGCCCCCAGTATAGGTAGCTAGTAAAGTTGCCCAAGTATAGGTAGCTAGTATAGTTGCCCTAGTTTTGGTAACTAGTATAGTTGCCCCAGTATAGGTAGTATAGTTGCCCTGGTATAGGTAGGTAGTATAGTTGCCCCCAGTGTAGGTAGAATAGTTGCCCCAGTATAGGTAGGTAGTATAGTTGCCCCCAGTATAGGTAGTATAGTTGCCCCGGTATAGGTAGCTAGTATAGTTGCCCCCAGTATAGGTAGTATAGTTGCCCCGGTATAGGTAGGTAGTATAGTTGCCCCCAGTGTATGTAGAATAGTTGCCCCAGTATAGGTAGCTAGTAAAGTTGCCCCAGTATAGGTAGCTAGTATAGTTGCCCCCAGTATAGGTAGTATAGTTGCCCCGGTATAGGTAGCTAGTATAGTTGCCCCCAGTATAGGTAGTATAGTTGCCCCGGTATAGGTAGGTAGTATAGTTGCCCCCAGTGTAGGTAGAATAGTTGCCCCAGTATAGGTAGCTAGTATAGTTGCCCCCAGTATAGGTAGTATAGTTGCCCGGTATAGGTAGCTAGTATAGTTGCCCCAGTATAGGTAGTATAGTTGCCTCCAGTATAATTAGTATAGTTGCCCCCAGTATAGGTAGCTAGTAAAGTTGCCCCAGTATAGGTAGCTAGTATAGTTGCCCCCAGTATAGGTAGTATAGTTGCCCCGGTATAGGTAGCTAGTATAGTTGCCCCAGTATAGGTAGTATAGTTGCCTCCAGTATAATTAGTATAGTTGCCCCGGTATAGGTAGTATAATTGCCCCCAGTATAGGTAGTATAGTTGCGCCAAATTAACAACCTGGTTTGCACTAGTGGTATTCAATAAAAGCAGAAAGATTTGAATCCGAATTATGCCATTTATTGGCTAACTTTAAAAGTTTCAAAGCATATGCTTTTGACCCGATATATATATATATATATATATATATATATATATATATATATAGATAGATAGATAGATAGATAGATAGATAGATAGATAGATAGATAGATAGATAGATAGATAGATAGATAGATAGATAGATAGAGAGAGAGAGAGATCTTTTTCAAACCTTGTTTCCTGATATATACCGCCGGTAGGTCTGATATATCAGGAAACAGAGTTCAAAAAAGACCTATAAATAAACTGGGTTGAAAGCTTCCTCTTTGAATCTTTAAATATAGTAGCAGTGGAGCATTGTACCATGTATGTTGCATATAGTTACATCGTTATTTGGGTTGAAAAAAGACATATGGCCATCAAGTTCAAGCAGAAAGTAAAAGTTTTTAATCATCCTGGTTCAAAACGTATTGAATCTTTTAAAGTTGGCCAAAAATGGCATCAAACCGATTCAAAACGTACTGCTTTAAGTGATGACTAACGGTGCAATACTCTAATGCTGCAGTTCTTCAATAAGAAACATGCTGAATGCTTGTACATGCTCTCATTATTTCCCGTCTTGATTACTGTAGCACACTACTCTGCGGCCTACCAAAAAATAGACTGGAACCTCTCCAGTTCCTACTGCTCATTTTTCATCCACCTCTCCTCCTGCTCCTCTTATAGTGCCCCTCTCTGTCAATCACCCAAAGGATCCAATTCAGACTCCTCACACTATCATACAAAGCTCTACATAAGCTATCCTCTCCATACATTTCTTCATTAATCTCCCCATTCCACATATAATCCCTCCCAGAACCTTAGCTCCTTCCACCAGTATTGGTGATGTTTTAAAACTATATATCAATTGCATGTAGCGTATTTTTAGGCATATAGGACGCTCCGGAATTTCAAGATGCACTTAGGTTTAGAGGGAAAAAATATATACTAAACCTGATACATCCATGTTCCAGGAGTGTCCTGTACGTGTTCTCACCCAATTATTGTCCTCCTGTATCCCCATGTGTCCTCCTGTGTCCTCTTCTGTCCACTATGTGTCCCTTTCTGTCCCCCTGTGTCCTCCTTTGCTCCGCGTGTGTTTCCTTTTGTCTCCCTGTGTACTTCTTTGCCCTCTTTGTGTCCCCTTCTGCCACCTTTGTCCTCCTGTGTGTCCCACTGTGTCCTCCTTTGCCCCCTGTGTGTTCACTTCTGCCCCCCTGTGTCTTCCACTGTGTCCTCCTTTGCCCCCTGTGTGTTCACTTCTGCCCCCCTGTGTCTTCCACTGTGTCCTCCTTTGCCCCCTGTGTGTTCACTTCTGCCCCCCTGTGTCTTCCACTGTGTCCTCCTTTGCCCCCTGTGTGTTCACTTCTGCCCCCCTGTGTCTTCCACTGTGTCCTCCTTTGCCCCCTGTGTGTTCACTTCTGCCCCCCTGTGTCTTCCACTGTGTCCTCCTTTGCTCCGCTCCTATGTGTAAATACAAGTACATGTCTCATCCCGGGGTGATCGCAGACCTCTTATCTGCGGCGCTGCTCCTCTAGTATTGGCAGCTGATGAATGTGTCATCAGCAGGAGCCGGCACTAAGGGAGCCGTGGAGGAGATGAGAGGTCTGTGATCGCAGCTGGAACTGAGGATGAGGTGAGCCAGGCTGCTGCTAATTGCATTTGCACGTGGGGAGCGGAGGAGACCGGGGGGAGGGGGGGGGGTTCCGGAGAGAAGGACATAGGTGGATGATACAGGGAGTCCCGACGTTGCACAAGTCAGTGGTTCATATCGGCAGGCTGTCGTATGTCGGGGACTCCCTGCATATACTGTAGGCCACAGGGACTTTTTACTGTTTCTTATATGCCGAAAAATCCGGTATTTGTACTTGTGTCCCTGGTTGTGATTGCATAGTGTGTTGAACTGTTCATGCATCTCTGCTCCCCATTATTGTTGGTTATTGCACATTGGACAGCGCTACGGAAGATGTTGGTGCTATATAAAGGAGGATATTTCCTCTTTAATCTCCAGATACCTCCACGCCCGGACCCTCCGTTCCTCACAGGAGACCCTTTTGTCCTCCAGCCTAGTCACCTCCTCTCACTCTCGCATCCAAGACTTCTCACGGGCTATCCCTTTCCTTTGGAACTCTCTCCCTCAGCCGGTTCGTCATGCCACAAGCCTGGAAACCTTCAAACGTACTCTGAAAACACACCTGTTCCGACAAGCCTATAATTTGCTATAGGCAGCACTGAAGGCACACTGGCTCACCCACAAACCCCTGTGTTTCCTACCCTGTTGTTTCCTCCCCACTACCCTCTAGATTGTAAGCTCGCAAGGGCAGGGACACCTCCTCCTAGTTTTTCTCAAACTGCTGTGACTTTAACATATGCACATGTACCAACTACACATCAACTATGTATGTATTTGTATTTATTCTATTCAATGTCATGACTGTACAGTGTCTTGTATTTCTTACGTATATTTGTTCCCCATTATTTATTTGTACTATGTACAGCGCTACGGAAGATGTTGGCGCTATATAAATAAGTAATAATAATATAAATAATAATAGTAAAACATGGGAACACTTGTTACCTCCGTATCCTTCATGACACAGAACCAGGATCAGGGCGATGGCGGCGGCCCACACAGTCCTGTGAACGCCTTGATAAATGGCAGACGCGATGGAGTAAGAAGCTGGCGTATCGTCCAAAACAAAAGCAAGACAAATTACCAGGAACATGATGAGCAAAGCGCAGAGCCAGCCTGCCACCGCCTGTGCCTGCACAGAGATGAGAGAGCCTTCAGAATACAGACAGCGGGAAACAGATGGCTTCACATATCCTGCCACTGTACTCCTCATACAGAATACAGAACTACTCATTATTCGGCACACTCCTTCCCAATCATCCATCAGTCTCACTAATACTGGCGTAACAAAGGGATTCCATATTCAGAACCAGGTCCAGTAAGCATTGTTCAATATTTAGTACTTATTAAAGTGGACCTGAACTGTTGCACAGGACAGAAGGAAAACGCAGAAAAATGCACCCTGTATGTATTTAGAGAGTTTAGCCTGTCTATTTCCCCCTCATCTGTGACTAATCACCAGTGTAATTAATGTGATCTCTCAGCTGAGTCAGCTGGCTGCCATGGCAGAGCAGCTAATTTGTAGACACAGGATGTTAACCCTATGTTTGTTTCCATGAAAGCAGGAAGTAGACATACTGCAGATTTATTGCAGGATATGTATCAGGTGTAACAAAGAAATGTTTTTTCTTTAAAGGTTATTATGCTGTTGCTTATCTTTTAGAGCAGAGAGGAAGTCCTGAGTTCAGGTCCACTTTAAAGAGGCCCTGTAGTGACATATGGTAGAATGCAGTAAATTATTCAGGATACCCACTTCTGGTAATTTTCCTGGTTTCAGCATCAGAAACACTTCCTAAATCTATATATTCCTGTATATTGATATGTAACCCCACCCTCCCAGTAACGCTTAGCCTAGGCTGTTTAGATTGTTCTTCCTGTCTGCATCCCCATTTAGGAAAATTGTGTATTTCCTGTTCCAGTTTCCATTGTCACTGAAACAGGTGTGTATCTGGGTAATATAACGCCTATGGCAAACACTGAAATTGAGCCCCATATCCATTTGCTCCCCATATCCAATTGCACCCCATATCCATACTGGAGGTGTCCCTCCAGTATAGGTAGCCAGAGGTGCCCCCCCCCCCCCCAGTATATGTATTGAGAATTAGCCTCCCAGTACAGTTTATCACAGGTAGCCCCCAGCATAGCTCATCAGAGTAAGCCACCCTGTATAAGTAGTCAGAAAGCCAGAGGTCGTCCCCTAATGTAGGTAGTCAGAAGTAGCCCTCCCAGTTAGGTAGTAAGCCAGTTTAGTTCTTCGCCCTCCCAGCATAGGTAATGAGACAAGTCCCTCCCCCCATATAAGTAGCACCCCCCCCCCCTAGTATAGGTTGCTAGATTTAGCCCCCCCAAGTATAAGTAACGAGAGGCATCAATATGGTTATGGAGCACAAGGGAGGAGAGGGCAGCCTTTGCGCCCATGGCATGAGCCATACCTGTACCCCTCTAGATCCGCCTCTGCACTGAAAACAAGAAATCTCGTTTCATGCTTAGACCATGTCTATGCTTAAAAGTAGTCTTGGCATTCAGGTAGCATTTCATATGACTCTGATGCTTCCTCCTTCAAAGCTGAAATGTACTACTAAAAGGCCACAAAACGGCTCTGTGCATTTTGTCATTGTGCATGATCAGTGTTATGTGCTGTGTGTCAAATTGCTATGCTTCCGTCATGCCATAGTGCGGCACAAGAAAAGCCTTTACTAGAACTGAGTGATTCCTGTATGATCTTCAAATAGACATATTTGCCTACCCAGACAAGGGGGGAAAAAAGTCTACCAAAACAGTTTAGTTGGAGTTCTGCCTTAACAGACCTGGCATCTGTATTATTTAGCACTTACCTTGTTTTTAATGTAGCGGTTTTTGGCAAGCATAATGGCAATCACAATACCAACCAAGAATGGGCCATATCGACAGTATGGCTTGGTGTAATATTCTACCCAGTAATTCATACGTGACTGGCTGGGGGGAAAAAGGTTTTGAAAGTTACATTAAGAAAGAGAAAAGCGTGTTATTATGAGATAAAACTGACCAGCAGGGCCTGTTCTAGACTTTTTGCTGCCTGGAGCAATTTATTATGAGGACAGCCCCACCCACCTTTAGCCCTTGACCTGTGTGTGCAAAGCCAGACCAGAGAGGAGAGACACATCGGGCTGTGCATTGCAGGTACTGGCACTATGCTTACCTCCCTCTGCTCCATCCAAGACCGCTTCTCCCTGCTGGCCTGCAGCATGTGATCCCCAGGATGCCAGGAATGTGCTGTACCAGCGCCACATCATTCACCCGCTCTCAGCAGATTAGTGATGGTATCACCAGCCACACGTGAGGTCCTGCTTCCTCTCTGACTACAGCGGCGCCTCATGTGACCCGGCAGCACGTAACAGGTCACATGAGGCACCTCTGTAGCCATGGATACAGGATGCTGGATGGGCAGATGGAGATCCCATCGCTGGGATGCTGAGAGCAGGTGAGTGAATATCTGCATTTAGGAAGGAGGAGTGCGAGGAGAGGGACATTTGGGGAGGGCAGCCGCCACTAATTGTTGCTGCCCTGAAGCATGTGATTCACATTGCTTCATGGAAGAACCGCCCCTGCTGACCAGATGTGAACAGAGAACAGAGAAAGATTCAAAACTAATTGATTAGATTTGTACTATGGCAAGTTAGGGACCTACTAATGAAGAACGACAATCTGTAGAAAGATGGCCGCATTTTTGGTTCATCGTCTTTATCATTCCCCATTATTTTATCACCATATCTATAGAGCGGTAAATAGTGTCAGCATCGGTCAGCAAAGAAGCATGGTGATCTGATTATTGTATCATTTTGTAAAAGAATGCTGAGAACGTATGTAAAAATGTCAGTTTTTCTAAAAGTGGTGATCTAGGGAATAGGGATGATCAATGAGATGCAAATAATTTCTTGCATTACAATTGAATGTAAACTATACGCAGCTTGAAATTGGACCAATTAGAATAATGTCCTGGTAATTTTTTTGGGTCCAGCTGCATAACATTTACAGTCCCCGGGTAATGAATGAGATCGGGACTGTGGGTTCGTTCTTAACCTGAATATGTTCTTCTGTCAGAAACCTGTGCCATCTCTGCTCCCTTTATCTCCTCTATGCCCCCCCCCCATGCTTACATTGTCCCCCTCTACTTAAGTGTCCCCCCTATGCCACCTCCCCCCCCCCCCACACACACACTATGCCACCTCTATCCCACCTGTTCCCCAGTGTCCCCTCTGCCTCCATGGTGTCTCTCTGTACCACCTCTGCCCCATACCCCCCACCCACCTCCTAGTGCCTGCTCCTGTCCCTTTTGTGCCTCCTTCTTTGAACATTGTAATGTGCTTATTTTACAAAGCTCAGAAATTGATATATAATAAAGTGCCATGTTACTGAGTTTAAAGCCCATCTTTTCTTAGAATGTTTTTTAAAAAAAGCATTTTCTCAAAAACTACAAGGACTTTTTGAAAAATGTCTCATCGATCATCCCGCTAGGAGTCCTGCACAACATATGGGGGCTGCTGGTGTGTGAAGGGGAACAGTTGAACACATAAGCAGGAGGGGGGGGGTGGTGAGGATGGCAATGAAAATTGTACATTACCTGTCACCCTTAGTTATATCCTTGAAGGGGATAATATATATAAATATTACCCATAATACCCTACTCAGTATTATTATTACAGTTCTGTCTTTATTATAGTGTTAGCACACAAAAAAGAGCTTCTATAATTTTGTTACCCCAGCAGTAAAAACTCATAATACCTCCCAACTTTTTGAGATAAGAAAGAGTAACACTTAAGCCACACCCTTGCCATACCTCTAACCACACCCCTGCCACACCTCTAGTCACGCATACCATAACAATTTAAAAGAAAAATAATAATAACAATAATTAATAATAATTTTATAATTCAAACCACACTGGTCCTCTCTATCCTGGTTCATTTTCCTTCATTATTAACATTTGAAAATAAGAAATATATCAATTTAAAGGATGGGAATAAAGTTTACACATTTTTCAGTAGATAAAATAATACAGTATATTTATACAGATCTGTACATGAGTCCTGAAAGAGGGACAGTTAAGGAAGAAAGAGGGACAGGGGAATGTGGTTCCCAAAGAGGCACTGTCCCTCCAAAAAAGGGACTGTTGGGAGCTACGAAAACTAGCTGCCTGTGGATGCTAACTCCTTCCCACTCTGTTTCCTGCTGTCTCTCTCTTGGGGAGATTTCTCTACTACCTGCCTGGACAAACCAACAGACATGAACACTGTCACATAGGGGGTCTACACATACCGCCTCCAATTCACCCCTCCCCCTTTTCTGAGTTTATTAAAGAGGAACTGTAATGGCATATAGTGGAATACCGCAAATTACTCGGGATACCTTTACATTAAATATCTAGGTTTCAGCATCAGTAACAATTTCTATAGCTACAGTATATACAGTATATCCTTGGATTGAGAGTAACTTAGTTTAACCACTTCAGCCCTCAGTCGTGTTTCACTTTATGCATCCAAGCAATTTTCACCTCCCATTCATTCGCCGAAATAACTTTATCACTACTTATCACAATGAACTGATCTATATCTTGTTTTTTCCGCCACCAATTAGGCTTTCTTTGGGTGGTACATTTTGCTAAAAGCTACTTTACTGTAAATGCATTTTAACAGGAAGAATAAGAAAAAAAACGGAAAAAAAACATTATTTCTCAGTTTTCGGCCATTATAGTTTTAAAATAATACATGCCTCCATAATTAAAACCCACATATTGTATTTGCCTAATAGTCCCGGGTATTACACCATTTAAATTACCGGTATGTCCCTATCACAATGTATGGTGACAATATTTTATTTGGAAATAAAAGTGCATTTTTTCCCATTTTGCATCCATCACTATTTACAAGCTTATAATAAAAAACAAAATAGAAATATTTCATCTTTACATTCATTTTTCAAAAAGTTTAGACCCTTAGGTAAATATTTACTTTTTTTAATTGTAAAAGTTTTTTTTTTTTTTTTTACTAAACATTTTATATGGGTATTTTTGGGCAGGTGGGATGTAATTTGTAATTTTTTTATGTACATATGTGTTTTTTTTATTTTTTTAATGGAGATGAAGTTTTACTATTTGGCCACAAGATGACAGCCATGAGTTTGTTTACATTACGTAACTCTAAGCGTAACATACGTACGCTTAGAGGGACATAGCGGGGTCGTGAGGGAGGCTTCCGAGAGAAGCCGTCGCTTTTTCTGACGGGGAAAGGGATCAATGATCGGGCACCATGTCCCGATTCATTGATTCCCTGGGTAACGAACCGTGTGCACGTGTGTGATCGGCCCCGGGAGCACGCGGGAGCGCACATGCAGCCGTCTGGACATATGCTATACGTCCAAAAGGCAGAAGTAGTTAAGAGTGCTTTGATATACAAGCAACATTTTTTTGTGAAATATTGACTTGATATACAAGCAACTTCTTTATATACAAGCATAAAAATATATATAAATGCGTCACGTCATCACAAATGAGGTGATAGTTCTTCTCCCTTTTGCGCTGCAGGATTGTACTTCATTGCACTTAATCTGAGTGTAGAGACTGTGCAAAGTCACATTTCCATGAAATCCTCCAAAGTATCAGTCATTGGATAAGTTCCTTGTTAAAGACACACACGCACGCACGCGCACGCACGCACGCACACACACACACACACACACACACACACACACACACACACACACACACACACACACACACACACACACACACACCTACACACACACACACACACACACACACACAGACACACACACACGCGCGCACACACACACACACACACACACACACACACACGCGCGCGCGCGCACACACACACACACACACACACACACACACACACACACACAGGTTGGGCGGGCCAACAGATGGCAATGATCGTTAGTTATGGTGAAAGCCCTGTTTACATTTTTATTTTATACTTTTTTACTATAACTGTTTTTTGATTGTGAAATAAATCACCTGGGTTTCCATTAATTCTTTTGGGGAAATTTGCTTTGATATAAGAGTGCTTTGAAAAACAAGTATGTTTCTGGAACGAATTATGCTCGCAAATCAAGGTTCCACTGTATATCTGTATATTTGGTATCTAACCCTACCCTCCCTTTGTGGCTTAGCCTAGGCTATTTATTATGCGCCATTCCCTCCCCCCACTCAGAAAATTCTTTGAGACAAGTTGATACAGGTTTTGGAACGCTCAGTAAAAAAAAAAAAAAAAAACATTCCGCAGAGATCACCACCAGTACTAAAAATGCCACCACATGTGAGGAATTTCAGAATGTAAATTGGGGAGAGGAAAGGTTTTACAATGGGCAAACACTGACTAAATAATATTGTAAAGCCTGAGCTACAGGCGTGGATGAATGATAACTGGTAGAAACTGAATGCTGACAAAACTGAGGTCCTCTTTGTCCAAAGCCAGCAATTGCCATCAAAACCGCTCTATTCTAAAGCAACACCAATCAGGATTGGGAATTCAGACACAAACAGCTCCAACCTTGTGCGCAGCCTTGGCGTACTAATCGATGGGGAATTGAGTTTCAGAAACCAAATTTCGTCCGTAGTCAAATCTTCCTACTTTCATCTGAAGAACATTGCAAAGATTAAACATCTGATTCCCCCAGAGGATCTTCCAACCCTAGTCCACGCCTTCATCACATCACAGCTGGATTACTGCAATGCCCTTTATGCTGGCCTCCCCAAAAAGGACCTGCGTCGCCTGCAATTAGTGCAGAATGCTGCTGCCAGATTGCTAACAAACCAGCCTCGCCACTGTCACATTACACCGATCCTTCGCTCACTGCACTGGCTACCAGTAGAATGGAGAATACTCTTCAAGATTGAACTGCTGACATTCAAATCCCTGCACAATCTGGGCCCTGGATACATGAAGGACCTGCTGAAGCTGCACCACACCTCTCACAACCTCAGTTCAGCAAGTTCAATAAACTTGGTCACTCCCAGAGTGCACCTCAAAACATTTGGAGACAGAGCCTTCTGTCATGCTGCCCCTACTCTTTGGAACTCCCTACCATACCCAGTAAAGAAAGCCCATCCCTGGAGTTATTTAAATCCAGACTAAAAAAAGCAACCTGTTTAGCCTGGCATTTCCGGACTTATAGAATTCTTCCTCTGTACCATGATTTACCAATCAACCAATAATTGGTCTGAGCCATGCTTATGCGCTTTGAGTCCTACGGAAGAAAAGTGCTTTACAAATGTTATTTGTTGTTGTTGTTGTTGTAAAAAAATTAGCAATTTTATTCATTATGTTTTTTTGACTACAGTCCTTCTCTAAAGTCTGCCATTGAGCGTGCCACTGCTGCCCCTTTTGTGTAAATGCTCAAATAATTATTGTCTGGTTATAATGCTGATGCCTCGACTATCTGATCTGTAGACATATGAGTGATACAGAAATGTAAAATCTACTGTCAGCTTGTTATTGCAGTTTGTTCTCAGTTATATAGATCTGATCTCCTGTCTTTATTTTTCTTCTTTATTGCTCTGCGTATTTCTGTTGATATTGCCAACACCCGTTATTTGTGACACCTGTGACAGCAACTGTAGATGAAAGTCTGACCGGTGTGTAGAGAGATAGCAATAACAACCCCTCCCGATAGTCAACTGACATTCAACTTTTAGCATTACACTTTAAAGCGGTATTGTCACCATAAAAATCAAATTTCAACAGCAACTGCTCTGAGTGTATTAAGTGATAAAGATACTAATCCTGCATTCAAAACTTGCAAAACGTTTTCTGCTGTTATGGTTTGGAGTTATCACATACTTTAGGAGCACCGGCCCTAATGCCAAACAGTGCCAAAGAGTTGAATGTTGGGAGTTTTTTTTATCTATAATATATTCCTCCTCTTCCATTTATTTCCCTATCTAGCTGCTTATCAAAAACACCCTCTGATTACTTGTGTTTATAAGCAAGGCTGAGCTGACTCAGTGATTGGATGTGTAAATTAAAAAAAAACAGTGAAGTTGTTAGTATACACCTCAGTGGGAGTGTCTGAAGACTCTGGGAGGAGGGCAGCTAATTAATACACAATGAGCAAGAGAAGGGAGGGGGGAAAACAAGAGTCAGGAAGGATATGATGTCAGCATTAGCTTGGCAAGATGTCCACTGCCTAGAATAGGATTTTCTGCTTTTCCTTTATAAAATTCGCAGGAATCATTACGTGGATAGCACAATAAATCTGTTATGTAAATAGAACTAGTATTTATCTACTTATATATGTGTTTTTTTATTCTAGGTTAGCATGTGTGTCGATTGTTCTTTAAAGTAGAACAGAGACTTGGGAAAGTAAATATTTGATACTTACCTGGGGCTTCCTCCCGGCCCATAAACACGTCTGAGTGCCTAGCCGTCCTCCCGGGGTCTGCCGTTCAGCCGTGATCAGCCCTTGCAACAGGCTCAGTTGCGCCAGTCTGGGTCTACTGCACATGCATGAGAGGTCCACGCATGCGCAGAAGACCCAGACTGGACCAGACTGAGCGAGTTACCGGGGCTGATTACGGCTGAATGGCATACCGTGGGAGGACGGCGTGGGCATGTGTTTATGGGGCGGTAGGAAGCCCCAGGTAAGAATCAAATAGTTACTTTTCCAGGTCTCTAGTACACTGTAAGGCCCTTATTCAGTTCACTTTTTCTCTTAAGTTTTCTTCTAGGAGATAATTTTTTTATCTTCTGTTTAAAATAATTTTTCAGCACTCTACTTTTTAACCACTTGGGGACCACAGTGTTAAACCCCCCTAAAGACAAGGCCATTTTTCTGAAATTGTGTCCTTATCACAATGTTTGGCGCCAATATTTTATTTGGAAATAAAGGTGCATTTTTTCAGTTTTGCGTCCATCCCTAATTACAAGCCCATAGTTTATGAAGTTACAGTGTTATACCCTCTTGACATAAATATATAAAAAGTTCAGTCCCTAAGGTAACTATTTATGTATTTTTTTTATTGTAATTTTTTTTTTTTAATTACAAAAAATAAATAAATTGGGGGGTGTGGGAGCTAATAAGTTAATTTTTAGTGTAAAACTAATGTATTTGTATATGAAAAATGCTTTAGGGTGTAGTTTTACTATTTGGGTTTTTGTTTATGCAACCTGCAAGCGTAGGAAGTACGCTTGCAGGAAGTCTTATGAGGCTGGGAAACTTTTTTTTTTTTTTCACAATGATCGTTGCTTCTCATAGAAGCAGCCGATCATTGCGGGGGGCTTAGATCAACGAAGGGGAACGTTTTTTCCCGTTCATTGATCTCTGGGGCGAGCGGGCAGCGGCGTGTACGAGAGCGGGAGCGCATGCACGAGCGAGCGGGAGCGCATGCACGAGCGAGCGGGAGCGCGTGCACGAGCGAGCGGGAGCGCGGGCAGCGGTGGGAGTGCGGGAGGTGCGGATATCTCCGTCCCTGAGGGTGAAAGGAAAAATCTATAAACCCTTTGCACTCTCGCATGCAAATGTTCAAACAAATGCATTCACAGATTCACTCATTCAGGCACAACTGTTATCCCTACAGCTAAGTTAAAAGCCGGGGTCTTAGTTCACAGCAGAATGCATTCTTATGCTTAGGCACCTATACTGCGCAGAAGTACCCAGGTAAACATAGGTGTCCTAACTCTGGCCCTGTAACATGCATAGTGCAGACATGCAAACACATTCATTGCATCAAACCTATCAATGGATTAGGAGCACACATCCTGACGTCCTCTCCTGGGACAGTGCATCTTACCAATCGCACAAGGAAGCTAACGTAATGTATCCATGTGCACCATGCACATACACCAGCATAAGCTGTGTGCATGCTGACAAAAAAACACATACAGGGGAAGGAGGGAGTGCACTGAATTAAAACCCTAGCCACAGGGGTCGGTAACAAGAAAAAAACATATATATCCAGGCACATCGCCTCTAGTTAGGACATTAAATAAGTTATTAAGGAAAGGGAAGTGCTGAAAGGGGTGTGACCAGAAAACAGCAGTGGTGAAAGGATGGAAAAAGGGATGGAGATATCCGCACCTATGGGGGTAAAGTGGTTAATAGACACAACTTTTTTGGACTCACTCCCCTTCTAAGTACTTGAAGTGCAAAAGCACTGGCAGAACTAAATCAAGCCTCCTCCAGAGTCGCCTCTAGGCACCAGCTGATAAGCCAATTGCCTGGAGCAAAGATTTATCTGAAGGCGTATTCCAGAAGGGGGGGGGGGGGGAGTTTATTTTTCCTGTTCATAGAGACTGAAAACTGAGGGTGCGGAGATACAAAGTTCTAATGAAAGCCTCTGCTGCTCAGCCTCTCACAGCCTCTCATAAGGAATCTACAAAACTTTTGTCTACAACACTTTGTATGACATTCCCTACTTAGTTGTTATCTTGGATGTAGAGTGTGTCTGTTCATTCCTGTCCCGCCCCTCCTTATCAGAATCAGAATCAGCTTTATTAGCCAAGTATGCCAGAGACATACCCGAAATTGTTTTTGGAGCACATGGCATGGCATTTGTACATACATACATACATAATGACTGTGAAAAGAAAACACATCAGAAGAGGAGGGTGGTGTCTTTCTGGGAAGCAGATACAAGGCATTCCAGAACGGACTGGCCGGGTGCAAAGCGGGGAGATTTTCCTCTAGGCTGCTGGTACAAGTGCCTGGTGCATTGAGGTTTTTCTTGTATAAGGCAATGTGAAGCACTAGGCTGGCTGAAGAGGCTTGCCTTATGCAGAGTCCATAGAAAAACACTCTGTCTGCTTTCTCACCATTGTAAAGACTGCGTGCGGACAGCTTGATAAGGTATTACACAGGTTGAAAAGTTTTCGACTGTCCCTAGACTCCAGGAGGGTTGCCTGCAGCTTGTGTGAGAGACTGGCAGGGGCAGGAGTCACATTACAGGCAAGTAGCCTCTGTGTGATGTGGGATTGCAATACTATCTAAGCTCTCTGCTCCATCTCAGGCTATTCTCAGTATCTCTCCACTCCTCTCCTCTCCCTCATTCACCTTCATTTCCCTGGGTTGTCATTATAATATGCCAACTTAAAGCTGCAGTGGCCCAATTGAAAAAAAATGGCCTGGTCTTTAGGGGGGTTTAACGCTGCGGTCCTCAAGTGGTTAAAGGATTACGGTAGGGGGAAAAAGAGGTGAACTTACCCGGGGCTTCTAATGGTCCCCCGCATACATCCAGTGCCCGCGCTGCCACTCGCCGATGCTCCGGTTCCCATCTCAGTTCACTTCTGGAATTTCCGACTTAAAGTCGGAAAACCACTGCACCTGGGTGGCCGTCTCCTCGCTCCAGATGACATCACCAGGAGCATACTGTACAGGCTCAAACTGTTCTGGGTCTGCGCAATACACTCCTGGTGACGTCAGCGGGTGGGAGGGCGCGGCCGAGCAGTCGCAGTGGTTTTCTGACTTTAAAATCGGAAATTCCATAAGTGAACCGGAGGCGGGGCCGGAGCATTGGTGAGTGGCTGTGTGGGCACAGGTCGTCTGCGGGGAACCAGTAAAAGCCCCGGGTAAGTTCAACTCTTTTTTCCCCCTACCCCCCTACAGTACTCCCTTAACCTGCTGAGCGTTCTGGACGAGCTGAGCTCGTCCAGAGACGCCGGAGGGTGCCGCCCTGCTGGGCCGATTTAAACGAAATAAAAAGGAGCACACGCAGCCGGCACTTTGCCAGCCGCGCGTGCTACCTGATCACTGCCGCGGCGCGGCGATACGCCGCGTGCATCGGCGAAAGAGGGTCCCCCCAGCCGCCCAAGCCCAGCACAGCCGGACCAAACAGTTCCGGCCAGCGCTAAGGGCTGGATCGGAGGCGGCTGACGTCAGGACGTCGGCTGACGTCCATGACGTCACTCCGCTCGTCGCCATGGCCAAAACAAGAAGGGCCGCTCATCGTGGCTCTTCTTGTTACTTCTGATCGCCGGAGGCGATCAGAAGTGCGGATTAGGAGCGCCCTCTAGTGGGCTTTTATGCAGCCAACTTTCAGTTGGCTGCATGAAATAGTTTTTTTTTAATTGAAAAAAAAACGTCCGGTCGCCAGCCTGGCGATCTTAATAGAATGCCAGGCAGGTTAAGATCCTGACGACTCCGCCCAAAGTTCCGCAATCGAGTGAAGTCTCGTTTGCGCTCATCATGTAACGTCTTGTGACATCGCGCATACCCTCCGGCAGGAAGATGGATCAGGGAGTGCGCGTCGTGGAGGGATGTTGTTGGATCCATCTTCCTACATCGCTGCGGTGAGAATGTAGCTTAAGATGAGCTATGATCTAAGATAAACACAAAGAGAAAGAATGCTGATTGTCAAGAGAAGACAAGCAATGCGGGGACAAGGAATATAGCTTACAGGAGCGTTCTAGCCAGAGCCTGACAAAGGCAGATGTCAGATACAGTTCTGTTCCCCGGTGTGGTGAACATTTAGACTTAGATAATCTTGTTACGCACAGCATCAGGCTAGCAGTGCAGGCGGCCCAGCTGTCAGTTGGAGATCTCTGAAATCGCTTTTTAGTATGCAGTCGGTCTCTCACTTCAGGACTGTCATTGGAATAAGATGTCTGTCAGTGCGGAACAGATGAGCCCAGATATCCAGTCATCTGCATTTTAACATATATATATATATATATATATATATATGCATGCAGTGTGTGTGTACTGTGTGTGTGTACTATGTGTGTACTGTGTGTGTGTGTGTGTCTGTGTGTGTACTGTGTGTGTGTGTGTGTGTGTGTGTACTGTGTGTGTGTGTGTGTGTGTGTGTGTGTGTGTGTGTGTGTGTGTGTGTGTGTGTGTGTGTGTGTGTGTGTGTGTGTGTGTGTGTGTGTGTGTGTGTACTGTGTGTGTGTGTGTGTGTGTGTGTGTACTGTGTGTGTGTGTGTGTGTACTGTGTGTGTGTACTGTGTGTGTGTGTGTGTGTGTGTGTGTGTACTGTGTGTGTGTGTACTGTGTGTGTGTGTGTGTGTGTGTGTGTGTGTGTGTGTGTGTGTGTGTGTATACTGTGTGTGTGTGTGGGTGTGTGTGTGTGTGTGTGTGTGTGTGTGTGTGTGTGTGTGTGTACTGTGTGTGTGGCTTCAGCCAATCCAATCAGGCTAAATTAGCATGCATTACAACTTCTCTTTTGTGGCCAGTGTACTACAAAAGAGCCTGAGGACTAATAATCTATTGAAAAAGAAAAGTTACATTGATTTTAAACTTCAGAATTGCCTTGCTAGCATCTTTTTTACTTACTTAACAGTTTTTGATAGAGCATTGATTATGAATTTTAAGCCTGACAGTTACTCTTTAAGAAACCAAAAATGCAATAATTTTCCATACATCTCAAAATACCCGAGATCAAGCGCTAAAGAGAGTGAATATCGCATCAGCAGATAAAATTGAAGGTTTCATATAGTAACCGTTCATACATGGTTTATAATTACCATGCTTACCTCTCACCTCTTGGGTAGCGGATAGAAAGCTTTAAGAAGTAGGAGAGTAAGGTGGTGGCAAGAGCTGACGCAATAAACAGCATCGTCACAGCAGCAATCATGACTCGCTTAGCTCTGCAGAATAAAACACAAAATTGATTATTATTTTATTGACTTGGGACCACAGTTGACAATGCAAAAAAGCATGCGTTTTAACGCAAATGCATTTCTCCGTTTTAAAGAGAACCCGAGGTGGGATTTAATTATGTTAGTGGGGGACAGAGGCTGGTTGTGCACACTAACACCAGCCTCCGTTGCCCCATGGTGTGCCTCCAGGACCCCCCTGCGCGCCGCTATACCCCCCGCAGTGCTGGCGACACGCAGCGTGTCGCCAGCACAATGTTTATCTATGCGCTGTCTGTCAGCGCCGCTCCCTCGCCTCCTCCGCATCGGCGCTACCCGCCTGCGTCCCTTCCCTCCCGCTGATAGGAGGGAAGTGACGTGGGCGGGTAGCGCCGATGCGGAGGAGGCGGGGGAGCGGCGCTGACAGACAGCGCTTAGGTAAACATTATGCTGGCGACACGCTGTGTGTCGCTAGCACTGCAGGGGGTATAGCGGCGCGCAGGGGGGACATGGAGGCACACCATGGGGCAACAGAGGCTGGTGTTAGTGTGCACAACCAGCCTCTGTGCCCCACTAACATAATTAAATCCAACCTCGGGTTCTCTTTAAATGCTTATCCTTATGTTTGCAAGAAAAAGTATAGACCAAGAGCCCAATATAGTGTAGTATTACTGATATTCGGAATTATATTGTATAATATGCGTAATTATACTCACAAGTGAGGGTTACCACGAAGGCAACCACTGAAACAGCAGGTGGGGAGAATTATGACCTGACCCCACTCAGGTTTAAGAAGGCGCTCTCGGTAGATATAGAGAAAAACGGGGTGACACCCCTCCACCTGGGGTGGACTGGATGATGCTGAAGTAATTTGAACAGAGGCATCAAAATAGAGTAAAAACTTCTAAAATCAGTTTAAAAAGGAGGAAGCAGTGGACTTACCTCCCTCAAGGTAAAACAGACAGGGATTCATTGTTATAGTTCAAAAATTAACATTTATTATAAAAAACTGCTCTTTGCAACGCGTTTCGCGGGCAGAGTCCCGCTTCATCAGGCAATAAACGGAGATACTCAAACAAGTCTGTAGGGTGGCTGAGTGCCTCTGTGACAGAGAGCGCCTTTGTGACAGAGGGCACAGAGGCGCTCGGCCACGCTACAGACTTGTTTGAGTATCTCACACTACATATTGGGCTTGATTCACAAAGCGGTGCACACAGTTAGCACGCTGGTGAAAAGCCCCTTATCACAGTCACTCAGTTTAGGCATGATAAGTTTAGGCATGATAAGTTTAGGCGTGATAAGTTTAGGTGTGATACGTTTAGGCGTGATACGTTTAGGCGTGATAACTATAGCACCAACTGGGTTAGCTCCGCAGTGCACAGCTGAACAAAAGTTTTGCGCTAGCAAAGTCTGGTGCGCGCGACACGTCGCATAGAGTTTAATGGCGCTGCTTTGCGCGCGGGACTTTGCGATCTAAACTTATCTAAACTTATCACGCCTAAACTTATCATGCCTAAACTAAGTTTAGGCATGATAAGGGGCTTTTCACCAGCATGGTGCAATGGTTAAACACGCCTAAAGTCTTTTAGGCGTGATAAGATAACTGGGTTATCACTGCTTTGTGAATCGAGCCCATTGTATTAAAAAAGCAATTTTATTCATTATATTATTTTCAATACAGTTCATCTTTAAAAGGAACCCGAGGTGTGAGACCTATGGAAGCCTCCATATGTAAATCCTTTTAAACAATACCAGTTGCCTGGCAGTCCTGCTGATCTTTCTGGTCAGTAGGGTCTAAATCATGCATCTGATCTGCATGCTTGTTCAGGGGTTTAAGGCTTAAGGTATTAGAGACAGAGGTTCACCGAGACAGCCAGGCAATGTGCATTATTTAAAAGGAAATAAACATGTCAGCCTCCATATCCCTCTCACCCCAGGTGCCCTTTAAATATTATTAAAGGCCTGCTTTCAGTGTTTTTTAATTAAGTCACTTGGATGCTCGTTAAAAAGAAAAATCCACAACGATCAACAGATGTACGGGGGAGGCTTCATCACAAAATGGTGTGCCAAAGCTAAGCTGACCCCGCTACAGAGTTCTGCACAGAGAATGATCTATGTTATCAATATCTGGTATGGCTGGGGACCTCCCAAGCCGGAACCCTGAGAATAACACACGCCTGAGGACACACTTACTTGACGTACAGGAAGATGAGGAGAGGGATTGTGAGATGGAAGTGGAAATCATTGGAGAGGTACCAGGCCCAGCCGGTGCACTGAAACAAATGGCCCAGACAAACAGTCATTATTATTTCCTAGGAAGTGTTTCTGCTCTGTGTAAAATATGAGTTTGGAATTGTATTACTCTCCCATGTATAGTTCAGGCTGGTGTGCCGTGGTATTGATCAGCCCCAGTTGTACATTCATATAAGGTCAGCAGTGAAGC
This sequence comes from Hyperolius riggenbachi, assembly GCF_040937935.1. Classification (NCBI taxonomy): domain Eukaryota; kingdom Metazoa; phylum Chordata; class Amphibia; order Anura; family Hyperoliidae; genus Hyperolius; species Hyperolius riggenbachi. The sequence continues at coordinate 636,488,997 of NC_090646.1, forward strand.
TGTCACATTTCAAGATATTATGGATTGGGTTAATATCCGTGCCCCAGCACAAAAAAAACAGTCTAATAGATACAACCATGCAAACAAATGCACTGAAGCATGATTGAAACTGAAGAAGAAGGGGGGAAAGCAAAGAAGGAGGGGGGGGGGGACAAAAGGAGAAAGGAGGAGGAAACATAAAAAGGAAAGGAAAACAAAAAGGAAGGGAAAGTGGGAGAAGAGAGAAAGCTAAAGGAAAGGGTGGGAAACAAGGGAAACCAAAGCAAATGGGGAAAGAGGAGAAAAGTAAATATTAGGCAGGAAAATGGGCAAAGGGGGAAAAAAAGGAATAAAAAGAAAAGGGGGGGGGAGGAGAAGATGGGAGAAAGCAGCGGAAAGGGAAAAGCGAGGTAAAAGGAAGGGAAAAGGAAAGAAAGTAAAAATCAAGTTAAAAAAAGGAAAGGAATAGAAAGAAGAAGAAAAAAGAGAGTTGGAAAAGGGAAAAATAGAAAAGAAAAAGACAAAACAAGGAAAGGAGAACATAGAGAGGGGAGGGGACACATCATATTCTGTATTACAGAGAGGGGAGGGGACAAAGCATGTAATGTGATACAGAGAGGGGAGGGGAAACAGCATGTTCTGTAATATAGTAAGGGGAGGGGCAACAGCATGTAATGTACTACAGAGAGGGGAGGGGACACAGCATGTACTGTAATGCAGAGAGGGGAGGGGACACAGCATGTACTGTAATACAGGGGGAGGGGGGAGGAACAGCATACTCTGTAACATAGAGATGGGAAGAGGACACAGCATGGACTTTAATACAGGGGAGGGTGGAGAGGTAAGCGTAGACTAGTATATACTGTACTATGTTCATGTGTATATATATATATATATATATATATATATATATATATATATATATATATATATATATATATATATTACAGTATAAAATAGAAGGTACTTATCCGTTAGCCGGGCGCATTCGGCAGGTGGCGCTGTTGATCTTAATTCCAATCATAATTACTTCACGTCAACCTGTGAATGTAAACGCCGGATGCGCCCGGCTTAAACAGATCAAGCCGCCGGCTTGCTTCATGAGTGTCTCGCTCTCCTCCCCCTCTTGCCCTCTCTCGTATGAGCCTTGGGGAGGGGACATGCGTGTCCCCCCAGAGTCGTTCGTCGCGGCATTGCGACGAACGACTCTGGGGGGACACGCATGTCCCCTCCCTAGTGTTCTATAGGAGAGAGGGCAAGAGGGGGAGAAGAGCGAGACACGAAGCAAGCCGGCGGCTTGATCTGTTTAAGCCGGGCGCATCCGGCGTTTACAATCACAGGTTGACGTGAAGTAATTATGATTGGAATTAAGATCAACAGCGCCACCTGCCGGATGCGCCCGGCTAACGGATAAGTACCAAATAGAAAATACCGTATTTTTCGGACTATAAGACGCACTTTTTCTCCTCCAAAAGTGGGGGGGAAAAGTCACTGCGTCTTATAGTCCGAATACAGGGAGTCCTCGACATACGAACGCCCGCCGATACTAAATGCCGCCTCGCCACGATGTCGGGGACTCCCTGTAATGTCCCCAGTGTCCTCCTGCACTGCCCCTAGTTACCGGCAGCAGCCGCGTGTTTATCTTTCATTAGTCTATAATTAGCGGCGCCCCCCCCGCCCGTGTACATTAATTAGCAAATAATCGCCTGCCTCCCCCGCCGAGTAAAGTAATCAGCACTCAATAACCTGGCCCGTGCAAAGTAATTAGCTGCAGGCATCACTCACCTGACCTGACACTGGAAGCCCGCGATGAAAAGCTGCTCCTCTCGCTCGTTCCTTCCCCCTTGTGATGGTCGTGTATGTAATGACGCGACCAGGAAGTGCCGGCACAAGGGGGAAAGAACAAGCGAGAGGAGCAGCTTTTCATCGCGGGCTTCCAGTGTCAGGTCAGGGGAGTGATGCCTGCAGCTAATTACTTTGCACGAGCCAGATTATTGAGTGCTGATTACTTTACTCGGCGGGGGAGGCAGGCGATTATATGCTAATTAATGTACACGGGCGGGGGGGCGCCGCTAATTATAGACTAATGAAAGATAAACACGCGGCTGCTGCCGGTAACTAGGGGCAGTGCAGGAGGACACTGGGGACATTGGCTATCATTCATAAAGGTGCAGTCAGTAGTGCGGGAAAACACCGTTCTTCTCCGCAACCGGTACTTAAGACTTCTGGGTGGTCATTCATAAAGAAGTTGCCTGTTGCGGTAGAAGTGCGGAGGTTTTCTGGAGGAAGCTGGCGGTAGCGTGGCGGAAGACATGCGGAAAGATAAAAGCTGCCCGATTCCCTCCCTGCGCTCCTCTGTCTGATGCTGCTTGGGAGGTCCGTCCCATTCATTTACACGTAATCCGCCCGCCTATCGCTACTGTCGAGCAAGCGGTATTTTCCTTCTGCATACCGCTTGCTCTAATCTTTATGAATGGACGTGTTTGTAACTTTTTCTAGATAAATCTAGAAAAACTCCGCACAAGGCGGAAATGTATCGCTCTGTCAGCTTTTCATGCGGAAAGAGCCTTTATGAATGGGGATGAATGGGGGCAGAGTGTTCGGTAAAGTCACCGGTATTAAGCATTTCCGCATGCGGAAATGTTTTATGAATGATAGCCATAATAGGGAGTCCCCGACATTGCGGCGAGGCGGCGTTTAGTATCGGCGGGCGTTCCTTCATTACATACGCGACCATCACAAGGGGGAAGGAACGAGCGAGAGGAGCAGCTTTTCATCGCGGGCTTCCAGTGTCAGGTCAGGTGAGTGATGCCTGCAGCTAATTACTTTGCACGGGCCAGTTTATTGAATGCTGATTACTTTACTCGGCGGGGAAAGGGCAGGTGATTATATGCTAATTAATGTACACGGGCGGGCGATTGTATGCTAATTACTGTACACGGGTGGGAGGGGGGAGTTGATTAAATGCTAATTACTGAACATGGCGGGGGGTCATTAAACGCATATTTACAAAACACTGGGAGATACAGAGATGCAAGGCAAGGCTACTTACAATACACAAGGGACTACACAAGGCTAATTACCATATAAGGGCGAGATATACTAATTAACATACAGCGGGGCAGATGCAATACTAATTAACTAATTACCATACATGGGGCAGATGCAAGGCTAACTACCTTACACAGGGGGGATACATGCACCTAATTACCAGGGGTGAGATGCACCTGACTGTTGGACAAGAGGAGGACAACAAAGGGGACAGGAGGACACAAGGGTGACAGAAGGAGGATATAATAATTGGGGGAGAACATCTACAAGACACCCCGGACCATGGATGCACCAGGTTCAGTATATATTTTTTTTCTTTGGTTTTTGACCTCTAAACTTAGGAGCGTCTTATAGTCCGGAGCGTCTTATAGTCCGAAAAATACGTAGTATAAAATAATATAATAAGATAAACTCACGGAGTCTGACACGGATACAAAGTTTGTTATCAGCAGCACGTTTGCCCACCACACATGCTTGCAGCTGTCCCACTGATGCTTGGGTAGTTCCCAGAATACACCCCACCGAACCAGAGAGATGAGTGCAATAGACAGCGGGATGGATGCCAGGTGAAGCGGCTGTATCCTAACAAATCACAAATCAATCATCACTGAATCAGCAAACTAGATTAACATACAGAGAAAACATTGAGAGCTGACTAAAAACAACCTGAGCTGAAAAATAAACTTATGAAAAACCTAATGAAAGGTGTAGTGGAAAGGAATAAATAGAACTTTCCTAGAGTGTCACACAGCAGCCATTTCAGTGTGACGTAAAATCTGGTTCATTCAGCTCTAAGGCCTGGGACCCACTAGGAATCGCTGAAGCACTTTTAAAGCACACTATCGTGTGCAGTGATTCCTAGGCTGTAAACTGTACAGTACAGTGCTTCCAATTAGCATTTTTTTTTTAAATAAACTTTATTATACTTACCAGGTGACCTGATGTCAGGCTTCCATTCACGGACCTGCCCACTAGCAGAAGAGGTCATAGGTGTATCTCTAGGACCAATCAGAGAAGCCTGTGTGACCTCTTCTGCTAGGCAACGGGGTTTCCGTATGTTCTACCTGTATGTTAACCCATTTATCTATTGTGCAGCGCTGCGTAAGATGTTGGCGCTTTATAAATACAATAAATAATAATAAATAACAATACAGGTGGAAGCCATTCTTCAGGACACTTGATAAGTATTATTAACTTTTTTTTTTTTTTTTTAAACGCTCGGCCCCCCAAATTGCAAGGATTTGCAAGCGATTTTGGGAGCATTTTCCCTAGTCCTATACAATTTATTACAATGGAAACGCTCCCAAAATGCTGCATGTCCTGTGATTTCCCTAATCGCAATCACTGTAGTGGAATCTGTCCCATCCATTTACAATGGCAGAGCGTTTAGGGAAATCGCTGGCGATTGAAAGCAATCCCTAAACTCTCAAAAAAACGATCTAGTGGGTTCCAGGCCTCAAAAGCAATTTTATACCTATATATATACCGGTAACTCAGTTACTCCCAATTTCTGCATACTGTTCAGGATCCTCACAGTTGTGCCCACACATCTTCCCATAGGCCTCTGAGGCATCAGATTCCTAAACTCATCGCTCGGGGTCATTTTGCAGCAAAATTCAGAATTACAAAGCAAAATCGTAGTACAAAATTTCAGACTATTGCAAAATTAGTCTCACAATTGTAACTATGATCACAATGAGGCAAAATTATACGAAAATATAACTTTCTTATGCCCATAGACATTGATGGATTTTTGTGAAACTGTGTTTTCTCATGCTTCATAGACTTCGATGCATTCACATGAAAACATGTGAAAATTAGTTTTCTTATGTCTCATAGACTGTATACATTTCCCTGCTTATCTGTTTGTTTACTGTTATCAAATTTCTTTCACACTTTGACGCCAAATCTGACAGGCTACTTAATCATGAGAGGAGGGGGGATTCCCTCTCAATACATCTGTTAACCCTGTATGTGAGAGAAAGCTCTCACTGGCAGCTGCCTGTTTCTCTGAATGAGCTGTCTGCAGAGAGCAGAGGAAATGTAACTTTTTTGTAATAGTGTGTGAAACCTGACACCCAAGACTTTTCATATAACTTTGCAGTCTGACTTGCAAAGAACAGTGTAATATTGAAGCAGACTCATATTTGCAAATGAAACATTCCAACTGAGCTAAAATCTACATACAATGGGCCTGATTCATCAAGCTGCTCTGCTAAAAGCAGCGCAGCTTAATGTGCAGTAATGTGCGCTATGAACGTCTTACATAGCATCGCTCGTTGCTATGTAGGAGCGTGCCTTCCCTTAGTTACATACACTGCTTCCTTAGCAACACGCGTAACATTAACTGCAGGCGGTCCTGCTCCTGTGAAGTATCGTTACTGCGATACTTCACTCGGGGCCACTACTGTGTTAATTTACATAGTTGTAACAATGTAAGCTAACACAGTAGCGGCCGCGAGTGAAGTATCACAGTAATGATACTTCACAGGAGCAGGACCGCCTGCAGTTAATGTTGCTAAGGAAGCAATGCGCATAACTAAAGGCCCCTTGGATTAAAGCTTTTGCCTCTGATATTTAACATGAAAAGTAGGAAATGTTTACACAGCTACTTAGTCATTATTTGTACATTGTCATTTTAGAACACTTGGTTTGATAGTATTCCTTTAACCACACAATCTAAGTTACAACAATCAGACTCGCAAAAATGACAGAACATTTCACAGAACCAAAATTACTCATTACTATCAACACTACTCAGGGGCTGGGGTAACAGAAGAGTGGCTATATGAACAGTAAAACTCAGTCCTCGCCACACCTACTCCCATAAGCATCTATACATCATTAGATTCCTAGACTATGTGCTCAGTGGCTAGAAGGGTGGATTGGGGAAGCAGAGGAGTGGCTATGTGAACAGTTAAGAGGAACTGTAAGGACTTCCTCCAGTGTAAATAAGTACACATAAAACCAATTAATGTTCTACCACATAGTACCCTAATGTAGGCGATTGAATGGTATACGGTATAATCTTGTTATAGTAAACTCCAAAGGACCAGGAAAAGTGGTTTACTCTATAGGAAATTTACTACATCAGAAATTGTCCTACAAATGGCCCAGCATGCCCTGGTACAGTCTCTGCTGCACAGGACAACTCTGTCCTCCCATTGGAGGTACAGTACAAGCACTTGCACATTTGGTGGACTACAAAGTTAAGTATACCCTAGGGCTGCATAGCCAGGCTGGACAAATCGCTGGTACAGTATCCAAGGATCCTTAAAAATTGCAGCCGTCACTGAGTAGAGGTAACCCCTAGCTTCCTGTGAGTGGGTCCAATACCTCCACAGGTGGGACTTGCAGCATGTGTCCTGCAAAACTGTCTGCTCACACTTGAGCCAATCATGAAGCCTCTCTTCAAGATGCAGCCAATCATGATAAGCCACTCATCTCTAATGCGAATGGCTTCCATACCTCCGCGGGCGGGACTTAGCACTCTCCTCTCCACTCTCCTTAGTTTTTGCAGCTAGTAGGCCCGCTCTGATCTGCACTACAAGTGAAAGTAGCGTGTACTGCGCTCCACCCACTACCAGGAGCATCATCGCTAACAAGGGAAGAGATACTCAGGAGAGCGCACAATCCCATAGGAGGACTATGATGATACTTTTATCAGTGATTGCAAAGTGAAAGTGGTAACACTGCATTTTCTTTTGTTTAAGTTCACATTATTCCTCATTTTCCCCAGGCTGCTTTGTATATCATACATTCTTCTTGTCTTACAAATGTTATCAGGCATCAACTCACTTGCAACCAGCCTGAAGAGAGCAGCTGACCAGAGGTTTCACACTGACGCATGCACCGCCCACTGTTTACTATATCCAGAGTCAGCGTCATGTAAGGGCCAAAAAACATGTTTACTATAACAGAAGTTTTATTATATCAGAGTTTACTACACCAGGCTTTGCTCCCACAGACGTAAGTCTATGGAGATTATCCAGGACCTGGAAAGGTAGTTTACAATACCCAAATGTTTACTATACCAGTCTATTATAACAAGATTATACTGTATTACCATATTGTTAAGCTCCGCCCCGACTTAAACCCAAAGCCTCTTCATTGAAGTCCAGAGCTCTGTGGCCATCCCCTACCATGTTGCCACGGCCCGCCCCATGCTCAGCGGCCACCTATCAGGCCATGGTTGCCAAGCTGGGGGTGGGTCCCAGCAACACAGTGGTGGCCACAGAACTCCAACCTTCAACAGAGAGCCTACAGGCAAAAACGACCGCTAAGGTGGGGTTTAACAATATTGGCAATTTCACATCGATCTGTATTCCCATTCAATGGCTGGAGCTACATTAGGGTACTATATGGAGGACACTTATTGTATTTCCAATTACACTGGAGGGACTCTTCAAATAGGGCATTTTCAACAAGCTATATTAGCAGAAGCAGGGTTGTTTTTTTTTAAAAGCAGCTTTATTGTATTCTTAGGGATTCATAGAGCGTGGCTTTAAGATACAAAGTTTATTGGTTTTATCCCCCCCCAGCGCTCATCTTCCAGGTTCTTACCTCTTCAGCCTCCTGTAGATGTATTTTACGACCATCCCCATTGTTACCTCATTCCCAGAATCTTCCGACATGTTTAGAAAAGTTTTGGCTCCCAAAAATCCACTGGAATAGAAGGAGAAGATGGTTCAGCAACAGGCAATGGAGAATCATCTTTATCCAGCCTTCTAGTACAGGAGGCCAATCAGGTGCTTATTTTATTATTTTACATGCAAATGTAATTCTACACATATCAAAGAGGGGGCAGCACATGGGGCAGAGGGGGCTGCACATGGGGATGAGGGGGCTGCGCATGGGGATGAGGGGCTGCACATGGGAGAGATGGGGCTGCACATGGGGAAGAAGGAGCTGCAGATGGGGTTGAGGGGCTGCACATGGGAGAGATGGGGCTGCACATGGGGATGAGGGGCTGCACATGGGAGAGATGGGGCTGCACATGGGGATGAGGGGCTGCACATGGGGAAGAAGGAGCTGCACATGGGGATGAGGGGCTGCACATGGGGAAGAAGGAGCTGCACATGGGGATGAGGGGGCTGCACATGGGGATGAGGGGCTGCACATGGGGATGAGGGGCTGCACATGGGGATGAGGGGCTGCACATGGGGATGAGGGGCTGCACATGGGGATGAGGGGGCTGCACATGGGGATGAGGGGCTGCACATGGGGATGAGGGGCTGCACATGGGGATGAGGGGCTGCGCATGGGGATGAGGGGCTGCGCATGGGGATGAGGGGGCTGCACATGGGGATGAGGGGGCTGCACATGGGAGAGATGGGGCTGCACATGGGAGAAATGGGGCTGCACATGGAGAAGAGGGGGCTGCACATGGGAAATAAGGAGCTGCAGATGGGGATGAGGGGCTGCACATGGGAGAGATGGGGCTGCACATGGGACAGATGGGGCTACACATGGGACAGATGGGGCTGCACATGGGGAAGAGGGGAGAAGGGGCTGTACATGGGGAAGAGGGGAGTAATGCTTGTGTGCATAAGCAATACTGTCTGTCTACAAATCACAAGTGTAATGCTGGGGGGTTCAATTTTGACCACAAAGAGAAAAAAGACTGTAGCTGATTAATGGAAGAGGCTACACAGGCTGCCCAGAGCAACTGCAGTGCTGGGCTTCTGATATTGCTAGAAATAAGACACAATGGCAGCGCAGTGCGATGTTGCGCTGCCTTAGCGATAGCATTCGGACAGGTACAAGACAGGACTAGATTGGAGCATAATAACTAGTAGCAACCGCAGCTCACAGTCACGTCCACAGAAGCAGAGCAAGCAGGCTAACAACAGTCACCAGCAAGCATCCACCCAGGCAAGACTACAGGAAAGAACTAATAGCAACCGCAGCCTATAGGTATATTCCCAGAACTAGAGTAGCAGGAATACTACCAGTCACCAAGGTGGTGATGGCAGAATCCACGCTATCAGGATAATGGACTTCACTGATCCACCGCGGATGCAATGAACGTCCATCAGGCATGGAAACTAGGCAATAAACAATAATACAGGAAAATAACCAATGACTCAACTAATGGATAAATATATATTAGCAAGTCTGCATATATATTTATATATATTTATCAAGAACTAGCTAAAGCACAAGTAATACGGTCGAATTGAACTACAATGGCAGAACTATACAGAGTAGCACAGTGCCCAGCAGACCAGCATAGTGATCGCTATGACGGTCGGGGTCTAAAAGGGGAGACAGACTTTTATGCCGACATCGACCAATGGATGCAAATCTCCACACAGCTGAATGGTAATCACTCAACCCCGAGCTGGCTTGATTACCATTTGATTACCATTTGCTAGCTGGTTGTAAATGCAAAGGACTCCCATAGGAAATACATGCAGTATTATGTAACAACATGCCTGCAGGAAATCCAAGGCTATCTGGCTGCAGCTCAGCTGTAGTAAGCCATTGGTGGAATGATGATGACAGCATCCTGAGCTGCCCATAACTGCAGACCAATTGCAAATGACAATGTGACTCACTGCGAATGCACAACCAAATGCAGACTGACAAGCCAGAACTGTCCGTTTGCGGCTCCACCGCAACGGACAGAACACGCCACAGAAGGAATCCTTGCAAGGGGGCTGTACATGGGGACGGGGGGGTGCTCACGAGGAAGAGGGGGCTGCATATGGGGAAGAGGTGCTGCACATGGAGAAGAGGGGCTGCACACGAGGAAGAGGTGGCTGCATATGGGGAAGAGGTGCTGCACATGGAGAAGAGGGGCTGCACACGAGGAAGAGGGGGCTGAACAATTTCCTCTGAAGGTCCTATGTCAGACTATGTACATGGTGGACCTACAGAAAAAAATGCCGATGTTGGACATAGGATTGGAAAAAGTAGACAGGGAATAGGAAAAGGGACTGGAAAAGGTTAAACTGAAGTTCCTCTTTAAGCAATATGTTATTTTCACTACAATTCCATCACACTCCATTTAGCCTGTGGCCACATGAGGAAAACAGATACGTCTGACAAACAGTCACCACAGACCTCCCCTATTTGCTTTGCAAACTCGTCTACAGATTTATGTACGTTATTAAATCGAATAATTATGATTCATTATGCGTTTGTAGCGAAAACAGTGTCAGTAACGCCGGTCTCGTGTCACTTCGCAAGCGTTTCTTCGGATTTTAATTAGACTGTTCTAGAATTGCATTAGCAACCTTCGACAGCTGAGCGAGAATTATCAAAATGCCATCTTGAGCCCCACAAGTGTTGTCGCAGGCGCGGCGGGGAGGGAGGCGGGGGCATAATTAAGTCTTTGCTCTTGGCAGAAATTAGGTTTTCTAATGTGTTTTTTTTTTGGCGGTCTCCCTGACCCCATTAAACTGACAGTTTGTTGACATTTCAGGTTAGATATTATCTGCTTATACATCGTCACTTCCCCTCGTAATACACTCAGCTCCCGTTTCATCTCCTTATCAAGGGGGAAATGAAGGACGGCCACAACTTAACCTCCATAATTAAAGGTACTTTATACCGGATGGCGAGGTTCTGGCAGAACATTTCAGCTGCGAGCAACGCAGAGATGAAAGCCTTTGTACAATCTATTCACCAAGCGCTTAAATATTGCATTCAGGAAATTAAACATTAAAGAAACACTCCGTCTTCATTAGAACCCAGTTATGAGATTTTTCATTAAGTCCCCACTGCAACCCTCAACTCCACTGCCGCTAAAGAGATAATAGCTGCGGTTTAAAATAAATTTGAGTAAAACGGTAAAGCAACAGCTGGTGGTGTAGAAGCCATGCAAGCAGGGATGTTGCGTTGTTATGTCCTGGACTATGAGGCAGGAATAATCACCCTACCAGTCTGGGACACACCTTACTCCCATAATGCACTGCAGGAGGTGTGTCATTGACCTGAGGGGTGGCTCTCCTTTTGCAGTGGCAGGAGAGGAAAGGCAGGGATAAGCATCCACAGCAGTGGCGTAACTACAATCCATGCCCCCACCAGTGTTCACACCCCTTCCCTTGCCTCCCCTTGGTGCCCTTCATGGCCTGGGAGCCCATCTTAGAGAGGCCATAAAACAAGTGTGGTCATTCACGATCTTCACGCCCATAACAAGTGTAGCCACAAAAACACCCGACATGAAGGCTGGATCCCTTTATCAGAGGAAGTCAATTAGAAGTAGAGGCCCCCTCATAGCTCTGTTCCCGCCTGCGAGCACAGGGGCTGCTTTCCCTGTAGTTACGCCATGGGGGAGGGGATTTATTTGGTATGCTCCCTTCTATTTTGGTATGAATATTGGGGGCCCCATCAACGTTTGCTGGGGGGCCGCATGATTTGTAGTTACGCCCCTGGATGGCATGGAAAGTATGGGAAGTGGGGTGTTATGATACTGGCCACAGTGAGCATTGGGGAGGCAAAACGAATGATTGGGAATTAAAGATGGCCCGAACTGTTCGCTGCAAACATTGGCTGCTCGCATTCGTGGCGAACAGCGAACATTTGGCGTGTTCGATTCGCCCCTTATACATTATCATTGAGCTAAACTTTGATCTCTTACCTCACAGTCAGCAGACACATGGCAGCCAATCAGCTAGCACCACTTCCTGGACCCCCCACCCCCCTATCAAAAAGCAGTAGCGGTGGCCATATTGGATTCATTCTCTGCTGGCTGCTGACTGTTAGGCTACGTTTCCACTGTAGCGTTACATTTTCACCTGCAAAAATCGTATAAGACTTTTCTGATTGGTGAAAATTCGCATTTAAATTTGTACGCGAAAATGTATTATTTAACATTAGTTAAATATACATAATCTGCCTAGTAACAGCTTAGTCATGACTGCTGACAACTTCCTGTAACCATGGATTCTAATGCGAATTTTCGCGCAAATAACGTGAAAATTCGCATTGCCAATACAAAGCATTGTACGCGAATCTTACGCGATGCCCGAAAATATGATGCAGGACCTCAGATTTTTCCACGTGTACAAACGCATACAAAAATTCGCATAGAGTGGAAACAGCTGCATTGCTTAACAGTTTTAAAATCGATGCAAATTTTCTGAGCAAAAAAACTGACACAAAACGCACAAGTGGAAACAGCCTAAGTGAGAGCAGGGTCAGACTTGCTGCAGATAGGTAGGGAAAGCATTAGTTAGGCCTGTGTTCTTGTTCCTCACTTGCTGTGAAAGCACCTCAAACAGCCCTTTTGAGCGCCAGCACATCGGCCTCCTGTGTTTTTTTTGTGTCTGACACTCCACAGCCCTGTGACACCCAGAGCTGTGTGCACACTTCTGGTGTTGCCTCATTAAGTTGCAGGCACAGAACCATTTCAGTGCATTATGATTTCACTGTATTCTGATATTACTATTGCATTTCTCTATGTGAGACACCCCACAGCCCACTGACACCCAGAGCTGTGCATAATGTGATTTGTGCCCTTTGGGATTAAAACCTGACTTTGCATCAACTCCATAATTTGTGGTGGGACATTTGGCATGGATCCCCTTCCGCCATGCCCCTATCCAGGTGCTAGACCCCTTGAAACAACTTTTCTATCACTTTTGTGGCCAGAAACAGTCTTTGTAGGTTTTAAAATTTGCCTGCATATTGAAGTCTATGGCGGTTAGCCATACTCACCTGTTTGCAAACATTTTGCGGAAGTTCGCGTTCGCGAACAGAAAATTCTAAGTTTGCGACATCTCTAATGGGAATGCTTCCACTCTTACTTGGGTTGTGGGATGTGGTAGTGGCCACACTTGCTATGAGTTGGGGTAGCCATGTTAAAATGGCCACACTGGGGCAAGGGGAATTAGACTCTTAGGGCTGGTGCACACCAGAGCGGTTCTGGAGCGTTTTTAAAACGCTTGCAGGGGGAAAACCGCTTGGCTAATGAAAGTCAATGGGCTGGTGCACACCAGAGCGGGTTGTTTTTCCCACAAAGCAAACTCGGGGGCTGCAGCATTTTTTAGATTTCTGAGGCGTTTCTGCCTCAATGTTATGTATAGGAAAGTGGAAAACCGCTCTGAAAAATGCTAGATCAGAGCAGTTTTCCAGGCGTTTTTGTTACAGAAGGAGTTCAGTAACAGCTTTACTGTAACAATATATGAAATCTGCTACACAAAAAAGCTCCAAAAACGCTAGGCATGTTAAGAGAACGTCTCTAAACATGCCTAGAATCGCCATGAAATCTGCTTCAAAAACCTCCAGCATTTTGCGGATCTGCTAGCGGTTTTTGGTGTGCACTGGGCCTTAGACTGTTATACTGGAGAGGAAGCCTCATGAAATGTACACGCAGGGGGGCATGGTTCGCACTTACACTCCTGAATGCATTTATTTGCAGGGATGGTCGGAGATGCCCATTTCGATTTTCTGTTTTTTTTCCATTTCCGTTTCTCTGATTTCCGATTTTTGAGGAGTATTGTATTAGAAAAAGAAAAACGGAAATCAAAAAACAGAAATCGGAAAAACAGAAATCGGCAAAGCAGAAATTGGAAAAACGGAAAATCAGTCTTGTGATTAAAATTGTGCAGAAAAAAATCTGCATTTTCTGATTGGTCCAATGCTTCCGAGTTCTGTGTTTGGCCTAAAATGACTGAGTCGCGGTACATAATTTTTTGGCACTGAAAGCATAAAATAATAAACTATGCGGTGAAAAGAAAAAACTGAACAGAATTTGTTTCCTCCTCAACAAAAACAAAGTTTCATTTAACTATAGTCTAAATATAGGTGCGCTCCTCTGCGTGATTTGTTCCGAACATAAAGAGTACAAACATTAGTGATGCCAGGCTGAGCAAAATAAATGGAACAACCTATTTATAAAGTGGCTCCACGTTGTACTTTGTAGGAGTGCTTATTGGCATATATTTACCTCACAAAGCCTGGACTGATATTGTTCCTGGAATAGAATGAGCAGTATGTCTTGTATTCTGAATCCCTGACACAGTCTCCAGAGGACGTGGAATGGAATGTGCCCTTTTTATACAGTGCATTCTTAAAGGATACCACAACTGACATGTGGCATAATGAGATAGACATGGGTATGTACAGTGCCTAGCACACAAATAACTATGCTGTGTTCCTTTTTTTCTTTCTCTGCCTGAAAGAGTTAAATATCAGGTATGTAAGTGGCTGACTCAGTCCTGACTCAGACAGGAAGTGACTACAGTGTGACCTTCACTGATAACAAATTCCAACTATAAAACACTTTCCTAGAAGAAAATGGCTTCTGAGAGCAAGAAAGAGATAAAAAAGGGGGAAATTCTTATCAGTAAGGGTCACACTGTAGTCACTTCCTGTCTGAGTCAGGACTGAGTCAGCCACTTACATACCTGATATTTACCTCTTTTAGGCAGAGAAAGAAAAAAAGGAACACAGCATAGTTATTTGTGTGCTAGGCACTGTACATACCCATGTCTATCTCATCATGTCACATGTCAGTTGTGGTATCCTTTAAAGACAAACTTTAACCTAGGATTGAACTTCATCCCACTCAGAAGCTGATACCGCCTTTACCGGGAGAAATATTTTCCTCTTCTCTAATAGATCATCAGGGGGTCTGTATGGCTGATATTGTGGTGAAACCCCTCCCACAGTGTGATGTCAGGACCATGGCCCTGACAGTTTGCTATCTGTGAACCTCATTGCATTGTGGGAAATAACAGCTCTTACCAACTGCTAAGCAAGCAACATCTCCCTCTGTGCATAGATAAGTTAAGGTGGCCACACACCGTACAATTTGTTACATATCTGTTCAGTTCAAGAATAGCAATCAATTTTTCTGACTGATTGTAACAATTCAAAAATCTGACCAATGTACCACACACCTATGTTCAATTTTTCCCCAATCATGAATAAAATAATTGAAAGCTCAGAAAAAAATTAATTGGAACTGTACATCAAGTAATTGACAATCTATCACACATCATAACATTTTAGATAAAGTTGATCTAAAATTTCCAACATGTCCAATCTCCAAAAAATGAAAAAAAATACAAAAAATTCGATCGGATTTATCAATTGAAAACAAAGAAAAGCTCTTGATTTTTCTAGACAACCAATCGAAAAATTATCGAATTGGTGGAAAATTGGATCTTTTAATTGTATGGTGTGTGGCCAAACCCTATAAAAAAGCAGTTGCGGTGGCCATATTGGATTAATTCTCTGCTGGCTGCTGACTGTTAAGGTGGCCATACACTGGTCGATGTGCCATTAGATCGACCAGCTGACAGATCCCTATCTGATCGAATCTGATCAGATAGGGATCGTATGGCTGCCTTTACTGCAAACAGATTGTGAATCGATTTCAGCCTGAAACCGATCACAATCTGTTCAGCTGCTCCTGCCGCCTGTCCCCCCCCCCCCCCCCCCCCCCCCGTATACATTACCTGAGGCTGGCTCCCGGGCGTCTTCTCCGCACTGCACCGCACCACTGTTCTTGCTCCATCCCGGCGCTTCCTGTGTTAATCCGTGACCAGGAAGTTCAAATAGAGCGCCCTCTATTTCAACTTCCTGGTCACCGGAGTGACACAGGAAGTATAAGCGTACACTGGGACATGCGGAAATGCGGTGCAGCGAGGAGAAGAGGACCCCGGAGCCAGCTTCAGGTAATGTATACATGCTCGGATCGGGCCCGAATCGTACGCCGCAAGCGACGCGTTCCTACCGCCGGGCGATCGAGGGTAATTTCCCGCACGGCGCGATCGACGGACCGATCCGATTTCGGGAGGGAATCGGATCGGTGGGTGCGTTTAGCGCAAGCGATTGGCAGCAGATCCGATCCCAGGATCAGATCTGCTGTCGAAACGGCCGTGAATCGAGCCAGTGTATGGCCTGCTTTAGTGAGAGTCAGACTTGCTGCAGATGTGTATGTGTGACACTCCACAGCCCACTGACACCCAGAGCTGTGTATAATGTGATTTTTGCCCTTTAGGGATTAAAACACGACTTTGCATCAACTCCCCTCCGGCATGCCCCTATCCAGGTGTTAGACCCCTTGAAACAAGTTTTCCATCACTTTTGTGGCCAGAAACAGTCTTTGCAGGTTTTAAAATTTGCCTGCCCATTGAAGGTTATGGCGTTTCGCCTTTTGGAAGTTCGCATTCACTGTTCGCGAACGAAAAATTCTATGTTTGTGTCATCTCTACTTAAAAGAGAACTGTAGTGAGAGGTATATGGAGGCTGCCATATTTATTTCCTTTTAAGCAATACCAATTGCCTGGCAGCCCTGCTGGTCTATTTGGCTGAAGAAGTGTCTGAATCACACCAGGAACAAGCATGCGGCTAATCTTGTCAGAAACGCCTGATCTTCTGTATGCTTGTGTAGGGCCTATGGCTGAAAGTATTAGAGGCAGGATAGCCAGGCAACTGGTATTGCTTAAATGGAAACAAATATGGCAGCCTCCATATACCTCTCACTACAGTTCTCCTTTAAATAGAACCCAAGACAAAACTCGGGTCATAAAAGACATACTTACCTAAGAAGAAGTTTCTGGACCCTACGGAGGCTTTCCATGCCAACCTCTGGTCCCCTGTTGTCAAGCATGGACCCCCTGAAGAAGTCCGATAAGGGCTTGTCGGATTGAGGATCGGAGCTGCATTCCTCTTCAGGCACGAGAGCAGCTGTACTGCGTCTGCGTGAGTACAGGTGAGCCACCGCAGTAGCCCAGAGCCACTTGAGCACAAACACGCAGCCGGCGCCATGCTTGAGCAGGTGCAGCAGGGCCGCACTTATGCCGTAGAGGAGGCGTGGCCTGTATCTTCCGGAGGAACCCGGTGAGCGGCAGCAGCGGGAAGGAGGACACAGGAAGCCTCATTTTTTTTACCTCAGGTTCACCTCGGGTTCCCCTTAACATGTATAGCAAATTAAAAAAAAAATACTCATTAATCAAAAAGTGTTTTAAACACAAACCTAAGCAAGAATAAAAACGTGGAATGGCCATCCATGCTCGAAGCAGGTGGTTTCGGAGCATGGCTCCCGAGCGTTGAAACTAGGCGCCGCCATAGCAGTAATGTTATACTGTGTGGGGCGCATAAGAGTAATTTGGGGTTCTGGCCGGACCCTGAATTACTCCTCCCTCCGAGTTGCCAGGACTTTGAGGGGGAATAGTATTTAATGCTGCCGGAGATTTGAGCGTCAGAAGGGTGAGCCGTCATTCAGCTCAGCCTGCGCCCAGCTCACCGGCGGTGTAGTAATACACAGGGATGCTCAAATCTGAATTCGGGTGAAACCCGGATAATTGCTATCCGGATTTCTCCCAGTAAACCTGTGCGGGGGGGGGGGGGGGGGGGGGGGGGTGTCAAGCTTACCTGTATGACGTCTTCTTCGTCCATCCCTCGGCGCCTCCCACGATGCGGTCCAAGCAGCGGTCATGTGAGTACAAACACTTCCTCCTTCCGGGTTAAAGGAGGAAGTGTTTGTAGTCACGTGATGCGCTTGGACTGCATCGTGGGAGGCGCCGAGGGACGGACGAAGAAGACGTCAGACAGGTAAACTTGACCTCCCCCTGGCACAGGTTTACTGGGAGAAATCCGGATAGCAACTATCCGGGTTTCACCCGAATTCGGATTTGAGCAGCCCTGGTAATACATACGCACCATGCTACCCAGACAACACAGCATGCAGATACACACCTCAATATTGGTCTCAAGATGTAGTATCAACCACACGGCCATAACTGAGGGGCGTAACTATAAGCAAGCAGCCCATGCAATCACAGGAGGGCCCAGAGCTGTGGGGGGTGGAACTACTAACCCTCCCTCTCTCTAATACAGAGGACTATCCTCCATATCAGATGTTTGGCTACACTCATTATGGGTGTGAAGATCCTGATGTTATGAGTATGAATATAATGTTATGGGTGTGAAGATGCTGGTGGCCACACATGTTTTATGACCCTTGTGAGATGGGCCCCCAGGCCGTGAGGGTCACCAGGGGGAGGCAAGGTAAGGGGTGTCAACTAGTGTTGGGCGAACACCTGGATGTTCGGGTTCGGGAAAGTTCGCCGAACATGGCCGCAATGTTCGGCATGTTCGGGCCGAACCCCGAACTCCCCGAACATCCCGCTTTTGGGGGCCCTATGGGGTCGCAGGCATAAGGGGGGAGCATGCCCCGATCGCGGGGGGGGGGGGTCGGAAATTCCCCCCACCCCCTCCGCTAGCGCTCCCCCCTCTGCCCGCTTCCCCATTCAAAAGTTAGGAAGTGAAACTGTACCTGTGCGGTAGTGGGTGGCTGGCAGTGGGCGGCACTATGGAGTGACTGAGGAGGAGGAGGAGTCCGGAGAGTGACGCGTTGAGGGAGGCCGGGCAGTGGGCGGATCAGCAGTAGTACGGTACTACTGCTGATCCGCCCGCTGCCCGGCCTCCCTCAACGCGTCACTCTCCGGACTCCTCCTCCTCCTCAGTCACTCCATAGTGCCGCCCACTGCCAGCCACCCACTACCGCACAGGTACAGTTTCACTTCCTAACTTTTGAATGGGGAAGCGGGCAGAGGGGGGAGCGCTAGCGGAGGGGGTGGGGGGAATTTCCGACCCCCCCCGCGATCGGGGCATGCTCCCCCCTTATGCCTGCGACCCCATAGGGGGGCAGTATTCGGGCGAACAGGGCCCTGTTCGTGCCGAACAGGGGCCCTGTTCGGCCAGGCAATGAGCCGTTCGGGCGAACCCGAACAGTTTGGCCGAACACCACCAGGTGTTCGGCCGAACGCGAACATCACCCGAACAGGGTGATGTTCTGCAGAACCCGAACAGTGGCGAACACTGTTCGCCCAACACTAGTGTCAACACTGGGGGGGCTCATCAATGTTTTGCTGGTGGGCCCCATGATTTGTAGTTACACCCCTGCGGCCATTTAACTGTCCAAGTGAGCTCACTGCTTGTGTATATGGAGGAATTAGCGATCACACGTAGGTTTTATCCACTACTGGTCAGGAGGTCAAATTAGTCAAATTAGTTTGGTTACTGTATTGGGATGTTTTGTAAAGCACAAAAATTCATACTCATCATAGTTTCATAGATACCTTCTTATGGGTTTCCCACTCACAGGAAATACCAGGCTGATGTGGCAATTGTGCAAGTTCTCTGAGGGCAAATAAGTATTGACAAACATGGCCAGATTTATACTTTCCATTAGGCCAAGTATGTGGTTTCACCCCTTCCATGCACAACAGCTCCCCTCCCATTCCCTGTGCAGCCCTCTCTTCCATGTGTATCATCCATGTACAGCAGCCCCTCCCATCCCATGTACAGCCATCTCTTCCATGTGTATCATACATGTACTGCAGCCCCTCCCATTCCATGTGCAGCCCCCTCTTTCATGTGTTTCATCAATATACAGCAGTCCCTCCCATTCCTTGTGCAGCCCCCTCTTCCATGTGTATCATCCATGTACAGCAGCCCCTCCCATTCCATGTGCAGCCCCCTCTTCCATGTGTATCATCCATGTACTGCAGCCCCTCTCTTTCATGTACAGCTCCCTTAGGCATCAGCTTCCCTTTCCATGTCTTGCTCCCCATTTGCAGCCTCCTCTTTCATATATAGCAACTTCTATTTCATCTCCAGGTGCCGCCTTAGACTGCAGTCGCCCGAGGCCCGGGCCCTTGTGTCCTTCCAGAAATCCGGCCCTGTTGACAAATGAAGCTCTGCATTGGAAAGCTCTTTTGTCTTGTGCTTACCTCAGGAAGAAGAAGGAATCCACGCCCAGGTACACAGGACCGCTCAGTGTGTAGAAATAGATGGGCTTCTCCAGTACCCGTGATTTCCATTCAAAGGAATTATCTGTACCAAGAAAGCATAAATGACACGTAAAGAGGACCTGTGGTGAAAATAACAAAATGAATAAAATAGCTTTTTTTTTTTTACAATACTAATTTATGCATTATTTAGTGAGTGTAGTAAATTTTATATTCTGACATTTATCACAAGTCATGACATCTTTAGTTCTGCCAGGTGATCTCTGCAGAACGATTAGTTACTGAGAGTTCGAAAGCCAGTACAAATAATACCTGACCACTCAGAATGCTCTGGGAGGAAAATTCCAATAATTTACTGCAGTCTACTGTATATGTCATAACAGGGCCTCTTTAAGATGCAGGGAGTTTTGCAGGATAGGAATGTGAGCGTTGCTAAGTGTTGCTGGTTTCTCTTTGGCATACTTACATATCCACAAACCTGTGTAATACTAATCCCTACCTGTAGGCAGCATGCTGGCCTGCACTGTCCTTGTAGAATATTCACTTAACCCTCCTGGCGGTGTGAAACATTCCGCCAGGAGGCAGCACAGCAGGTTTTTTTTGTCTTTTTTTTTTTAAATCATGTAGCGAGCCCAGGGCTCGCTGATAGCCGCTGCTCAGCTTCGATCAGGAAATCCCGTTCAAAGAACGGGATTTCCTGGAGGGCTTCCCCCGTCGCCATGGCGGGATGACGTCACCGACGTTGTGACGTCATTGGGAGTCCCGATCCACCCCTCGGCGCTGCCTGGCACTGATTGGCCAGGCAGCGCACGGGGTCTGGGGGGGGCGGGCGCGCGCCGCAATGGATAGCGGCGATCGGGAGCGGGGCGGCGGCAATCGGTGTGCTGGCGCAGCTAGCAAAGTGCTAGCTGCGTCCAGCAAAAAAAAAAAATGATGTAAATCGGCCCAGCAGGGCCTGAGCGGCACCCTCCGGCTGCTTACCCCGTGTCACACACGGGGTTACCGCCAAGGAGGTTAAAGAACCTCTGTCACGAAAATCTTAAAATTTAAAATTCATGTTAACACATACAAATAAGAAGTACATTTCTTCCGGAGTTAAATGGGCCATAAATTACTTTTCTCCTATGTTGCTGTCACTTACAGTAAGTATTTATTTATTTATTATTTATTTATTTGTTGTATTTATAAAGCGCCAACATATTAAGCAGCGCTGAACATTAATTTAGGTTACAGACAATATTTAGGGGTGACAAACAGCAATATGACAATACAGGAATACAAGAAAACCAGATCAGGCAGCACAGTATGAGTACAAGGTAATGCTTAGTCAGTCACTGGATGGGAGCATGGAGTTAGGCAAGTTAGGTTCACTCAAATGCATAGCATGGGTGCACAGTAATAGAGGTGCATGATCAGGTAGGACACAAAAGGAGTGAGGACCCTGCCCAAAGGCTTACAATCTAGAGGGAGAGGTAGGGACACGAGAGGTAGGGGACCAGAGTTCGGCTGTGGGTTTAGAGCAATTGTGAGGGGTGGTAGGCAAGAGTGAAAAGGTGAGTTTTGAGGGCCTTCTTGAAGGTGTTGAAGGAGGGGGCTGCCCTAATGGGTGGAGGTAGGGAGTTCCATAGTGTCGGAGCGGCTCTTGAGAAGTCTTGGAGGCGTGCATGGGACTGGGTGATGCGGGGGACGGTCAGGCGAAGTTCATTGGAGGAGCGGAGTGAGCGGCTTGGTGTGTATCTCTGAGTAAGATCAGAAATGTAGGTTGGACAGGTTTTGTGGATGGATTTGTAGGTCAGACACAATATGTTGAATCTGATTCTGGACTGGATAGGAAGCCAGTGGAGGGATTCACGGAGGGGAGCCGCCCTGGTGGAGCGATGGGAGGAGTGGATAATTCTGGCAGCCGCATTCATGATGGACTGCAGTGGGGCTATTCGGGTCTTAGGGAGTCCAGACAGAAGGGCATTGCAGTAGTCGAGGCGGGAAATTATGAGGGAATGGATGAGGAGTTTGGTGGTGGCAGGGGTCAGGAAAGGGCGAATCTTACAGATGTTACGAAGGTGGAAGTTGCATGATAGGATATAGCTTATTCCTTGGGATAAACCACAATCTACCCCACCCCCAAAACCTCTTAACGCTATATAAAAAATACGCAGACTACAATGGCAACTTGGATAAATTTAGGCCAAAGCAGCCCGTTTATTTAAAACCAACAATATATGTAAAACCAAACATAACACCAAACATAACAATCTCTTGGAATAACCTCTTCCAGAGAGCTGGGGTGAGGGATCCGGAGGTACCTCTCTTTAACCAATAGCTTGTAACCGGCATGCAGCCTTGAGACCGGCCCCCACCGCGTTCGCCGGTTCGGGGACAGCTGCATGCCCACCTGGTTGATAATCTCTGCTGCTCAGTAACCCTCCGGAATTTGCCCCGCGGCAAATCCCCTGCCAAATAGATCCCACCTCCGGAACCCCCTACCCCTCCGGCTGCAATGACGAATGTCTCACCTGTAAGAAAACAGAACCAATATACAAGGGAGGGAGGGAGGGAGCTTTCCCTTACACTTGCTGAGAGGCCAGAACTCCGCCCCCCTCTTTTATAGACTACCCCCCCGCCCCCATTAGCTCTTTCCCAAAGCCCGGGAACCTAAACTCCTCCTCGCCTGGCTATTAACCCCATACCTCCCGGTCAGCTACCCTATCATGTGGGGGCCCTGCACATTACACTGCGCTACAGTTCCCGGCCCCATTCTTGATAGGATATAGCTTATTCCTTGGGATAAACCACAATCTACCCCACCCCCAAAACCTCTTAACGCTATATAAAAAATACGCAGACTACAATGGCAACTTGGATAAATTTAGGCCAAAGCAGCCCGTTTATTTAAAACCAACAATATATGTAAAACCAAACATAACACCAAACATAACAATCTCTTGGAATAACCTCTTCCAGAGAGCTGGGGTGAGGGATCCGGAGGTACCTCTCTTTAACCAATAGCTTGTAACCGGCATGCAGCCTTGAGACCGGCCCCCACCGCGTTCGCCGGTTCGGGGACAGCTGCATGCCCACCTGGTTGATAATCTCTGCTGCTCAGTAACCCTCCGGAATTTGCCCCGCGGCAAATCCCCTGCCAAATAGATCCCACCTCCGGAACCCCCTACCCCTCCACCACGAGCTGGCATGACCCCTTATGCCATCGAGGCCCCCAACCTCAAGGCTCTCTGGATCCCATCTTCAATACCTAGGGCCCAAAGATCTGTCCCAACTGCATTCAAGTGCACCCCATCCCCCCTTAAATATAAGCTGCTGTCCTCCTCTAACTCTCTGTGTCTGATGGCCAGACCCCCGTTCCTGATCACAAACTTGGTAATCTCCTTATTAAGTTTAACCCTGGCCTTGTTGATTTTTTGCACGGATCGTGCCAATCTCCACGAGGTGCGGGCGACCATATCCGACCACACTATAATTGTGGTTGGGAAAGACGACCTAATCCTTAAAACATCAAATTTGATGTCTTTTATGATGACCCTAGTAGATCGGGAAGCCAGGTCATTGCCTCCCACGTGCAGCACAAGGATATCAGGGGCTCTATCAAGCCTAGAGAACCGGTGTAGTTCATGTAGGACCCTTGACCAGAGCATCCCCGGGAAACCCAGCCACCTGATACAGACCTGGTCGCGAGGAAAGCCGAGCTGCCGACCTTCCGGTCTCACGTCGGCCCGTTTGGCCCCCCATTTCACATAAGAGTGTCCAAATATCCAGACCAGGATCTGTGCACCTGAAAAGAACAAAGTAAACTACAGAAAACTAAACTATGAACTACAGGGCATAACCTACACTAAATGGGGGCGAACATAGGACCTAAACCGAGCTGACTCCCATCTCCCAATCCTCTGGATGACCTCCTCGCTCATACCCCACCGGGACGCTTCAGTAGCCGCCCCAATTCTGAACGAGTGGGAGGCAAAATCTGTCGGGCAGACGCCTATGTGCGTAAGACACTTCCGAAATATAGCGGTAAATTGAAATCTGGTAAGCGGGACGCCATCCGCGTGTGAAAAGAAGGCAATCGCCCCCGGAGGCCGAATAGTCATGAAAGACTCCGACACTGACCGCGGGCAAAGAGGGCCCCCTATGCGAAACAGGGAGATCGACCGGCCCTTACCCAACCGGTCTGTTTTGGAACGCCTAAGAAAAATACAAACCGAGTCGTCCAGTAACGTGACGTCCGCTGCCCGGATGCCTCCCACTATTCGTTTGCTTGGGCTGACCAGCTCGCCTACCCTAAATGCCCCAAAAAAGGCTAATGTAAATACGGCATTAAATAAAGTAGCCTCGTATTCCGATGAACATACCATGCCGAGTGCCCCTACTACTTTGCCCAATAATTCAAATGTAACCGGGCGCCTGGAATCTCTCTGCACCCACCCCGCTCTGTAACCTTTCAATGCCTGCCTGATTCTAAAATCTTTTGTTACATCCTGCAGCCCACGCAATTTAAACCAGAACGCCAGCGCTGCTACCTTTTTATTCATGGCCGACACTGACACCCCCTCCGAGAAACATCTTCCCACAAAATATAACATTAAACAAAGCCTATCCTCGTCTGAACTGCAGTCTCCCACCTGGTACACCAAGGCGTCCCACGTGCGCCATATGGCCGTGTACGCCGCCCATGATGCTTCCGATAAGGATCTGCTGATCAAGAGAGATACCGCCCGAATGGAACTCCCCACATCGCCACTGGACAAGGCACCCCAACTTCCTCCGCCGCTGGGGCCGCCGCCCGGAACCTGTCCCACTGAAATCGAGACAACGCGTCAGCCGTGACATTCTCAACCCCAGGGATGTGTACAGCACAAATATGAACGTTTGAACGCAAGCATTCGAACACCAACTGGCGCATCAAACATATGACCGGGGGAGATGACGCCGAGAAGTTATTAATTGCTTCCACCACCCCCATATTATCGCAGTTAATCTTGATGCGCTTGTTGGCCAGGTGACAGCCCCAAAGCCGCATTGCCACTACAATGGGAAGCAATTCCAGCAGGACCAGGTTAGATGTAAACCCCGCTTCCACCCACGATTGATCCCAAGGGGCAGCACACCACTTACCCGCCAGGAATGCGCCGAAACCATGTGCACCAGCGGCGTCGGTAAAGAGTTCCACATCAAAATTACTCACCACGTCCTGTAACCACAGAGATCTCCCGTTGAAACTGCCCAGAAAAACAGACCATACTTGCAGGTCCGCCCGCAGCTCCGCATTCAACCGAATGCGGTGATGCGGCGCACTCTTTCCTGCTGTTGCCAAGGATAACCGCCTGCAGAATATCCGCCCCATGGGCATAATTCTGCAGGCGAAATTCAATTTTCCTAACAGGGATTGTACTCCTCTCAGCGTCATTTTCTTAGACAAGATTGCCGCCGCGATCGTGTTCCTCAAGTCAGTCACCTTGTCGTGAGGCAACCGACATTCCATTAATAAGGTGTCAATGGTGATACCTAAAAAATTCAGGGATGTCGTTGGTCCCTCCGTTTTGTCCTCCGCGAGAGGGATCCCGAAACGACCACAGACATGCCGCATCGTGGCCAGGGCATACGCGCAATTGGGGGAACCCGCCGGCCCCAAAAAGAGGAAGTCATCAAGATAGTGGATGATCGACTGAACCTCTGACATGTCTCTCACCACCCATTCCAGGAACCCACTGAACTTCTCAAAATATGCGCATGAGATGGAGCAACCCATGGGAAGACATTTATCCACAAAATACTCACCCTTCCAAAAGCATCCTAGCAAACGGAAGCTCTCCGGGTGAACTGGTAACAACCTAAAAGCTGCCTCAATGTCTGTTTTAGCTAACAAGGCCCCAGGGCCTAACCGTCTAGCCCACCTTACAGCCACGTCGAATGACGTATAGACCACGGACACTTCTGTGTCCGGGATCCCATCATTCACCGATAAACCACGAGGGAATGACAGGTGGTGTATCATGCGAAAAGACCCAGGCTCCTTCTTTGGCACAACACCCAATGGAGAAACCACTAGGTCGTCCAGGGGACGGTCCAAAAAGGGGCCTGCTAGGCGGCCTGCCGCCACCTCTTTCTCTATCTTGCGGGAAACTACCTCGGGAAGCTCAATAGCAGATCTCAAGTTCCTAACTGGACTACAGGCTGGCAACTGACAACAACTCGGGATAACGAAACCAACGGAAAAACCCCTACGTAAAAATTCCGCTTCTTCCGATTTCGGATACCTATTTAGGAACGGTTCCATCTCGTGCAGCTTCACTGGCGTCGTCCCTTTTTGAAGCAAAGTCAGAGGACTTTCCTTTCTTTTTAAAACATCTGGACGCGGCGTGTGATCCCCCGCAGCCTGAACACTCGTGCCTGAAGCGACACGAGTGTCCAAAACGGCAGGATCCCTCATTAAACTGCCAGCAAACCCCTTTTCCTCTCTCGGTTCGCGGCCCGGCTGGTGTTGCGCCGCTGCCCTGACCGAGAAAGGACTGCGTTCCCCGTGTCGGGATCATGAGGCGCATCCAAGAGTGGATGTCCTGGTGATCCCATCGTACTGCTGGCCTTACTGCCATACTTTGCCTGAAGAGCTCGTCGTATCGCAGCCATGCGTTGCCGCCGTACGACCTTTGAGCTTCGCCGATAGAATCCATATACCCGAACAACGCAGAGCAATTTTCCGGTTGCCTCTCTCCAACGACACTTGCCAGAATTGCGAACGCTTGGAACCAATTCTGGAAGGTCCGAGGGATCAGCCGATAACGACGTTCCTCCTCCCTCTTTTTTTCGTCCGGCTTCCCCTTGTCTAAGTTGAACTTCTCTAGTGGCAGTAGTGAGAAAATCTCCACATACTCACCCCTCCAAATGCGTTCTTTTACCTCCAATTTCAAATGCGACCCTAACCTTCCCCTGAAACACACATACATTTCCGCATGAGCGGCATCCGCCATCCGCACCAACCCAGGATCCCCTGCCACCACTGGGACCCCTGTTGTAACTCCCGTGGGAGCCACCAGACCTGACTGCCCAGCAAGAAATACCCCTGATGCGCTGCTGGCCTCGGCGACCGGAGAGGACGCCAAAACCTGCAATGGGGCAGCTGAAGTATGCGCTGATCCGCTAGCGGCCGCTACGGCCGCTGCAGCCTGGGGTAGGGGGGACCATACCGCGGTAGGTGATGGCTGAAGCGCGGGCGCACCCACCCCGCTGCCTGCCAAACCTGCTAAACCTGGTAGTGTTACTGGAGTCAAGGCTCCCAACGCCCCAGAACCCCCTGCCCCTTGAAACCCCCCAGCCGCCCCCAACAACCACCTGGCAATAGTAATAAGGGGATTGGCCTCACCTGGCTGCGCTGGACCGGCGTCCTGTACAGCCGTCTGTCCTGATCCAGTTGGCAAAGACATCTCCTCTGCGACCACCGACTCATCCTCAGACTGCGACACCTGTTCAGGGCTGGGAGTGGGCTGACTGGTGCTGTAGGCTGCATCCTGCTGGCTGGAACCTCTGCCGCTCCTGGAGGCATTCTTCTTCCCCTGTCTTCTGGAGGGCCCGGCCGGCCCCCCCTTCCGCTTGCTCTTAGATGCGCTCCCAGCCCCCTTGCGATGCGGCTGGGCCGCCGCCGCACCCGGGGAGGGGGCGGCGCCCGTTGCCTGGATGTCTGTGCGCTGGGCCTGCTTGGCCCGCTGTGCAGAGCGGGTACCAAGGGCCGCAGTGGATCCGGAAGGTGGCGCCGGCGGTGCGGAGGCCTCAGATGCGGATTGCCCACCGCCGGAGGAGTTCCGCCTTGGAGTCGGATTCCTCCCGGCATCCCCGCTCTCCACCGCTGATGTGCGCTTGGCGGGGGGTGCCGGAGGGTCCCCTCGGGGGCTCCCGCTTCGTCTCTGTGTCGGGCGGTGCTCCGGGCTGAGCCGCTCGGGCGGCCTGGATTTCCTCTTGGACCCGGCCGGCTGGCCGGAAGTGCTGGGGGCCATGGCTGCTAGTTGGACCTGCACCCAGGTCGGGCCCCTGGTCGTCGCCTCCTCCCTGACTCGGGCCAGCAAGTCTTCCAATCCCTCCATATCGGAAAAGCAAGCGAGGTAAGCTGTGTCAGTCTCAGGCAGCTTTCCCTTACACTTGCTGAGTAGTGTTGTCCGGATCATGAACGATTCGGATCTTTGATCCGAATCTATTTTATGAGTCGATCATCCGAATCATCAAAATGAGTGATTCGGATCGCAAAAGGGGCGGGGCCAGGAGCGACACGCCCCCTCTCAGCGGGCAGCGGGGTCTTAGAAGCAGAGCAGAGATGGATCGCTCTGTTGGATGGGAGCCAGCCTTGCAGGGAGACAGGTAGATGAGAGAGAGGGGACATGGGTGCCACTGCCAGATATGTGTAGAGCACACATACTGGCTATAACGTGCTGCTCATTATAGGCTGTCTGTTCCGCAGTGCTGCACAGTGATCACATTGGAAGCTTTTGGCTCAGCACAGCTCAGTAACTTTGCAGACAGTGTGATTGAAAGGCAATATAATCCTCCTGCACTCGGCACAAAACAGCTGCACTTATCTTCTGGGAATGCTTTCTTTCACTGTGCGACCTTTTCTTTCAAGTATACAGATGAACATATAGGTGAAATATATGTAAAGTATATGACTTCAGCATGTGGGTATTACGTGCAAACATTTCTGCTCTCTGCTCGTCCCTCTTCCCTTCTCTGTCCACTCCCTGCCCTCTGTCCATCTTCTCCCCTTCTCTGTGTGTCCACCCCCCTCCCCTTCTCCTGTCCACAGACCTGTCCTGCTGTTCATTTCACCCCCGAATGCTTCCGGTAGTAAAATGATCCGAGATTCGGATCAAAGATCCGGATCTCTTCAATGATCCGATTCGAATCATCCGGATCATTGAAAAGATCCGAACTTCCCATCTCTATTGCTGAGAGGCCAGAACTCCGCCCCCCTCTTTTATAGACTACCCCCCCGCCCCCATTAGCTCTTTCCCAAAGCCCGGGAACCTAAACTCCTCCTCGCCTGGCTATTAACCCCATACCTCCCGGTCAGCTACCCTATCATGTGGGGGCCCTGCACATTACACTGCGCTACAGTTCCCGGCCCCATTCTGGACTTTGTGAGGTTTTGGATGTGGGGAGTGAAGGAGAGTGCGGAGTCCAGGGTGACACCCAGACAGCGGGCTTGAGAGGTAGGGTGAATAGTAGTGTGGTTAACAGTGACCTGCACATCTGGGAGGTCCAGGGATGACCGGGGTGGGAAGATCATAAATTCCGTTTTGTCTAGATTTAGTTTTAGGAACCTAGCGGACATCCAGGAGGAGATGGCAGATAGGTGAAATGTATGTAAAGCATATGATTGCAGCATGTAAGTAGTAGAAATCTGACATTATTAACAGATTTTGGACTAGCCCATCTTCTCATAGAGGGTTCTTAGAGCTTTCTTTATTTTTAAAAGCACTTAGTGAATGATAGTCGCTCCGTCCAACTGCCAAAAAAGTGTACGGTGAGGAGGAAGGCTGGTCAGCATCATTGTATAAATCTTTTTCAGGGAATGCCTATATGAAGAATAAAGGCCATGCTGAGAATCCCCCATGAACAGATGGACTAACCCAAAACCTGTCGTAATGTTAGATTTGTACTACCTACTGTAAGTGACAGCAACATAGGAGAAAAGTCATTTATGGCTCATTTTACTCTGGAAGAAATGTACTTATTTGTATGTGTTTTAAATTTTAAGATTTTCGCTACAGTTCCTCTTCAACCTCCTGAGCGTTACGCCGCTCAGGAGGATTTGCACTATTAGTCCCTGCCAACCCCCCCCCCCCGCCCTATTTTAATAGTTTAATTGTAACTATTAGATACTAGCTAGCACTAGGCTAGCTAGTATTGTGTGCCAGACCTTCCCGATCCCCCCGATTGCCTGCTGGATACATTACCTTGCTTGGATCCCGCTATAGGTGCAGCCTCCCCGCTCAGCTCCAGTCTTCACTATGGGGAGGATTGTACATGACGTCATGACGTCACCGACTTCATGCGCAGTCCCCATCCTCTCCATAGTGAAAACCAGAGCTGAGCTGGAGGCTGCTTGATCGCTGGATCCCGGCGTAGTAATGTATCCAGCGGGCGATCAAAGGGGGATTGCTGGCAATCGGAGGGTGCCAGAAGACAATACTAGCTAGCATAGTGCTAGCTAGTATCTAAAGGTTACAATTCAACAAGTAAATGAATTTCGGTGGGTCCCGATCGGCTGGAAAACCTCTGCAGCGGCATGCCCGACACAGTGTCAGGCATACCGATAAGGAGATTAAAGTATCTGAATGTAATCCCTACCATAGTCAGCGCCGTTTCTTGGGCAGTGCGGGCAGGGCAACCACCCTGGGCGCAGAGCGGCAAGTAGAAGAAGGGGGGTGCAGACAGAAGGACATAACCGCTAGGGAGCTGGTGACACACGGTGCAGCCAAATGAAGAAGATTACCAGTGCGATCACCTTCCTTGACTCTTACTGGGCGGCCTGCGTCAGACGTCAAGTCATCATCGCGTCACCACCATGTGATGACACCTGGTGTCCTGTAGCGGTACTGCAGGCTGTCAGTGTGAGGCGCCCAAGCAGGAGTCGGCATTCCGGGCTCTCTTTGCCTGTGTGTTTTCCTGGTCCCTGGTTCCTCCTGGATGAGCGGCTGGTCACTAGTAAGTAGGCAGATCTACTTGTGACCTGAAGCTGTGTGACTGCCACTAAAGCCGCATCTACACGCGTAGATACGGCCGCGATGTTCCTTATCAATCGAGCTGCTGATGCGGCTCGATTGATAAGATCCGACAGGACGGATCTTGCTTCCGCCGATTCCCTGCTCTCTCCCCGCAAGGGGACAATGGCAGGGAATTGAGCGGAAGATAAGCGGCGCCGGTGGGGACGAGCAGGGAATCGAATCCGGCGTACGTGCGGCGAGCGGGGACGCGGCGGGCATGTGTGGGGACGCGGAAGAGGCGATCCGGCGGCTAATCGAGCCGCCGGATCGCCGCCTCATCTACACGTGTAGATGAGGCTTAAAGGACTTACGAGGCGAAATAGCCCAAAAAAGTTAAATACCTGTATGAAATATCAATGCACGTAGGGCGCCGTCCTGCCGGGTCCCCGCATCTCAACGTGCCCCCTCGGCCGGTCCCCACCCCACAGCCCGGGTCGGGCTCTCCTTCCTCCACTAAGATGGCCGCCGGAGCTGGCCGTGGCTGTGCAGTCCGCATATGCGCGAGTGCGGCTGTGCAGCTCTAGGGCCTTCCCCCCGATCCATGCAACAGGAGACGGCCTATAGCGTGGAGAGCCCGACCCGGGCTGTGGGGTCGGGACCGGCCGGAGGGGCACATTGAGATGCGGGGACCCGGCAGAAAGGCACAGAGGGCGCGGACGGCGCCCTCCGTGCATTGATATTTCATATAGGTATTTAATTTTTTTGATCTATTTCGCCTAGTAAGTCCTTTAAAGAGTAAGTTTGCCAGTCCACGGGGGTGGGGTGCAATTTTTACACCCTCATCCTGGGTGCAATTTAACCTAAAAACTGCCCTAGTTTATTGTGTTACCATAGTATTATTATGTATTTGTTTAGTACCGAAACCTTCTGCAGCTCTTTACAGAGTACATAGCAATGTCGCTGACTGTCCTCAGGGGAGCTCACAATCCAATCCTACCATAGCCATAGTGTAATGTCCTACCGTATTATTATTATTATTATTATTATGTATAAATATAGCACCGACATCTTCTGCAGCACTGTACAGAGTACATTGTTATGTCACTGGCTGTCCTCAGAGAAGCTCGCAATCTAATCCCAACGATAATCATAGTCTAATGTCTTGCCATATTATAACTATGTATTTGTATAGCACTAACATCTTCTGCAGCACTGTACAGAGTACATTGTCATGTCATTGGCTGTCATCAGAGGAGCTCGCAGTCTAATCCCTACCATAATCATAGTCTAATGTCTTACCATATTATAACTATGTATTTGTATAGCACTCACATCTTCTGCAGCACTGTACAGAGTACATTGTCATATAAAAAGTGCAAGAGAGGAATTGCTTTAGCACAATACATTGTCGTACGTACCGAGATTAAAGACGCTGGCCAGCTGACTGGTGTGTCCAGAGATGATCCATAGAAGGCTGAGGACTCGGATCCCGTTCAGACTTGGATACGTCTGGGTGTGAGAGGTATCTGACATCACTGCCAGGAGATTCTCTTGTAAGGCAAAACTCTTCAGAACATGGCCTATACATGCTGGATAAAACACACATTTATAAGCTGAATCCATAGTACAACTTCTGTTTATGGAGCTATGTGGCATTATTACTGTAAAGGCAATTAACAGTTATGTTTAACATATTTATTTGTTACCTTTAACTATTTTTTTATGATTTTTTTTTAAATTAGGAGACTGAATTCCAAACAGCAGCCATGACAGCCTGATGTAAACTTTGCTTCACACAACTGCAAAATAGAGTTGGGCCGAACGGTTCGCCTGCGAACGGTTCCATGCGAACTTCCGTGGTTCGCGTTCGCGTCCCGCAGGCGAACGTTTGCGGAAGTTCGGTTCGCCCCATAATGCACCATGGAGGGTCAACTTTGACCCTCTACATCACAGTCAGCAGGCCCAGTGTAGCCAATTAGGCTACACTAGCCCCTGGAGCCCCACCCCCCTTATATAAGGCAGGCAGCGGCGGCCATTACGGTCACTCGTGTGCCTGCATTAGTGAGAGTAGGGCGAGCTGCTGCAGACTGTCTCTCATAGGGAAAGATTAGTTAGGCTTAGCTTGTTCCTGGCTGCATACCTGGTCTGTGATGTGAACCCACCACTGCATACCTGTACTGTGAACCCACCACTGCATACCTGTTCAGTGAACCCGCCACTGCATACCTGTTCAGTGAACCCGCCACTGCATACCTGTTCAGTGAACCCGCCACTGCATACCTGTTCAGTGAACCCGCCACTGCATACCTGTTCTGTGAACCCACCACTGCATACCTGTTCTGTGAACCCACCACTGCATACCTGTTCTGTGAACCCACCACTGCATACCTGTTCTGTGAACCCACCACTGCATACCTGTTCTGTGAACCCACCACTGCATACCTGTTCTGTGAACCCACCACTGCATACCTGTTCTGTGAACCCACCACTGCATACCTGTTCTGTGAACCCACCACTGCATACCTGTTCAGTGAACCCACCACTGCATACCTGTTCAGTGAACCCACCACTGCATACCTGTTCAGTAAACCCACCACTGCATACCTGTTCAGTGAACCCACCACTGCATACCAGTTCAGTGAACCCACCACTGAATACCTGTTCAGTGAACTTGCCACTGCATACCTGTTCTGTGAACCCACCACTGCATACCTGTTCAGTGAACCCACCACTGCATACCTGTTCAGTGAACCGACCACTGCATACCTGTTCAGTGAACCCACCACTGCAAACCTGTTCAGTGAACCTGCCACTGCATACCTGTTCTGTGAACCCGCCACTGTATACCTGTTCTGTTCAGTGAACCCGCCACTGCATACCTGTTCTGTTCAGTGAACCCGCCACTGCATACCTGTTCTCGCCATGGTGCGCACCAGTCCAGCACGGCCGTCACTACACAAACAGCTGTTTGCGGTGCGTTACACGGTGAGTTTGGTGTGTCAGTGTGAAGCAGTACCTTAATTACACTACTTGATTGATGTATACACATGCAAGATGTTTTAAAGTACTTTAGGCCTGTCATTTAGCATTCAATGTGATTTCTGCCCTTAAAACGCTGCTTTGCGTCAAATCCAGATTTTTCCCGGGGACTTTTGGCATGTATCCCACTCCTCCACCTGGGGGTCCAGGTGTTAGACCCCTTGAAACATCTTTTCCATAACTTTTGTGGCCTGCATAATTTTTTTTTTTTTCAAAGTTCGCATCCTCATTGAAGTCTATGGCGGTTCGCGAACTTTTACGCGAACCGAACCTTCCGCGGAAGTTCGCAAACCCGGTTCGCGAACCTAAAATCAGAGGTTCGGCCCAACTCTACTGCAAAACAAAAGGAATCGGAACAGGCAAAAATGGCGCACAGCGCCAACAGTATAAAAAGGGCGCAGGAGTAATTAACATAAAACGATATTTATCGTTTTATATCTTTAAAAACTTTAGGCAGCGGGGTCGGGGGGAGAGGCAGCGGGGTCGAGGGGAGAGGCAGCGGGACAGGCAGCGGGGTGCAGGGAGTAGGATTAGGCGGAGGATGTATGTGAGGGATACATTACCTAGTCCCGGTCGGCGATCGCTCCTTCACTTCTTCTGTTAGTTTTCAGGAGTCCTGCATCCAGCCAATCACCATGCGGCTTCAGTTTCCGCATGCTGATTGGCTTGATGAGGACTCCTGCAAGATAACTATGAAGTGAAGGAGCGATCGCTGGCCGGGACACGGTAATGTATACTAATGCTACCTAATCCTCCCTCCACCCCGCTGCCTAGTGTCCCGCTGCCTCCCCACCCCTTCCTCTGACCACCGCTGCCTCACTAGCCCCCCTGCAATGGCGCACCGTTCTGCTAATAAATCTCTTATAAAACGTTATTTACCGTTTTAATGTAATTACATTAAAACGGTAAATAGTGTTTTATGTTTGGCAGAACGGTGTGCCATTATTCACTCTGCACCATTTTTAACTGTACCCAAAAGGAATAATAGCGGTTTAAAATTTACAGCCCTTTATTGTCATCAGCAGTGTTTTCTCAGCCAAAACAAAGAGTTTAGCTTCTGGATTCCACTTGCTATTTTTCAACTATTTTTTTCAGCTCTTGCAATGCAAAACATAGAAAGGGACCTCAGAGAAGTTATTAGGACAAGTATACTATTTACTCATTGTTTATCTCACCAGGGGGTGTATGCATTAAACTGCGATAATCATAATAACTTGCATAAAGTCTTATTACACAATGAATAGAGCAGAATGGATTAAATGCAATGCATAATGCTCTACAACTCTACCATGAACAAGGTCTTCTCATATCTCTCAACAATTTCCTCCTGGATGTCTGCTAGGTTCCTGAAGCTTAACCTATACAAAACTGATCTCCTTATATTTCCACCCCATGCTGTTGCACCTTTCCCAGATTTCCACCTCACAATCGGCAACACAACCATTCCCCCTACCTCCCAGGCCCGCTGTCTGGGTGCCACCCTGGACTCTGACCTCTCCTTCATCCCCCACATCCAAAACATCACCAGAGCCTGCAATTTCCACCTCCGTAATATCTCCAAGATCTGCCCCTTCTTAACCCCGGACACGACCAAACTGCTCATCCATGCCCTCATCATCTCCCGCCTTGATTACTGTAACTCCCTCCTTTCTGACCTCCCCTTGAAACGCATTGACCCCCTTCAATCAGTGATGAACGCGGCTGTAAGACTCATCCATTCTTCGCACTGCTCCGCATCCACATCTCCCCTCTGTGAATCCCTGCACTGGCTCCCTATCCGTCTCATGATAAGTTTTAAGATTCTATGCCTGGCGTATAAATCTGTGCACAAAAGCTGCCCTACCTACCTCTCGGAGCTTGTTCACAGGTATACACCAGGTCGCCTCCTCCGTTCCTTCAATGACCTTCACCTCACTAATCCACGCATTTCCCACTCCCATGCGCACCTGCAGATTCTCTCAAGAGCCGCCCCCATCCTCTGGAACACCCTTCCACCTCCCATCGGACTTTCTCTCTCCTTCAACACATTCAAGCAAGCCATTAAAACCCACCTCTTTAAGATGGCCTACAAACACACACACACACACACAGTAATTATCTACTGAATATTTATTTAACAGCCCCACCTAGTGTTCCCACCCCACCCTTTAGATTGTAAGCCTCGGGCAGGGTCCTCCCTACTGTAGTGTAATCTACAGGATCATGTGCACCTGTCCTATGACAGCCTCATACTTGTATTACTGGCCTACCTAACCAGCCCATATTGCATGATCATGTATTTTGTACCGTTTGCCTTGTATAACTTTGTTCTATGTTGTATAACCTTGTTATGTCTGTCATTCTTGTATCATTGTATATACAGGTATTTCTTATCCAGCGCTGTGTAACATGTTGGTGGTTTATAAATACAATAAATAATAATAATCATGCATAAAACTTCATGCACCTAATTCTGCTCAACACAGTTAGTGCATACAACCGCATCAGTGGCGGACATACGGCCGTGCAGGCCGTGCCGCCGCACGAGGGCCCCTGAAGTTCCCCTGCTTCAGGGGCCCATTAAGTATTGCTGGGGTTTTTTTAAACTCTACTTTTTATTTTTTTTTTAACCTGGGGGGCCCCGACTCCTGTCCTCCCCCCTCACCTCGGGCCCCCCCCCCCTCATGCGGCGGGAGAGCAGAAAATACAGGAAGTCTCCGGCGGGGGCTGCAGCAGACGCTAGAGGCAGCTGCCGCTTGGTCTCCCGTCTCTCCAACTTTGTACACTGCTCGCTACTAAACCAGGAAGTAGCGAGCAGTGTACAAAGTTGGAGACACGGGAGACCAAGCGGCAGCTGCCTCTAGCGTCTGCTGCAGCCCCGGCCGGAGACTTCCTGTATTTTCTGCTCTCCCGCCGGCCGCCGCGCATACCGGGAGGGGGGCCCCCCGAGGTGAGGGAGGGAGGATAGGAGTCGGGTCCCGCACCCGGATAGCTACCCACCCACCCGGCTACCTTACCCACCCGGCTACCTACCCGGCTACCTAACCACTCTGCCGGCTACATACTCACCCGGCTACCTACCCGGCTACCTAACCACCCACCCGGCTACCTACCCGGCTACCTAACCACCCACCTGACTACCTACCCACCCAGCTACCTACCCGGCTACCTAACCACTCTGCCGGCTACCTACCCACTCAGCTACCTAACCACCCACCCAGCTACCTACCCACCCGGATACCTACACACCCACCCGGCTACCTACCCGGCTACCTAACCACCGTGCCGGCTACCTACCCACCCGGCTACCTAACCACCCACCCGGCTACCTAACCACCCACCCGGCTACCCACCCACCCGGCTACCTACCCGGCTACCTACCCACCCAGCTACCTAACACCCACCCGGCTACCTACCCACCCGGATACCTACCCGGTTACCTAACCACCCTGCCGGCTACCTACCCACCCGGCTACCTACCCGGCTACCTAACCACCCACCCGGCTACCTACCCACCCGGATACCTACACACCCCCCGGCTACCTAACCACCCACCCGGCTACCTACCCACCCGGATACCTACACACCCACCCGGCTACCTACCCGGCTACCTAACCACCCACCCTCCTACCTACCCACCCGGCTACCTACCCACCTGGCTACCTAACCATCGTGCCGGCTACCTACCCACCCGGCTACCTACCCGGCTACCTAACCACCCACCTGGCTACCTACCCACCCGGCTACCTACCCGGCTACCTAACCACCCACCCGGCTACCCACCCACCCGGCTACCTACCCGGCTACCTAACCACCCACCCGGCTACCTACCCGGCTACCTAACCACCCACCCGGCTACCTACCCGGCTACCTAACCACCCACCCAGCTACCTACACACCCACCCGGCTACCTACCCACCCACCAGGCTACCTACCTAAAGACCCACCAGGCTACCTACCTACCCACCAGGCTACCCACCCACCCGCCTACCCAGCCACCCACCAGGCTACCCACCCACCCGGCTACCCAGCCACCCACCAGGCTACCTACCCACCCGGCTAAGGGCTACCTACCTACCCACCCGGCTGCCTACCTACCTACCCACCAGGCTACCTAACCACCCACCCGGCTACCTACCCACCCGGCTACCCACCCACCCGGCTACCTACCCCGCTACCTAACCACCCACCCGGCTACCTACCCGGCTACCTAACCACCCACCCGGCTACCTACCTGGCTACCTAACCACCGTGCCGGCTACCTACCCACCCGGCTACCTAACCACCCACCCGGCTACCTAACCACCCACCCGGCTACCCACCCACCCGGCTACCTACCCGGCTACCTACCCACCCAGCTACCTAACACCCACCCGGCTACCTACCCACCCCGATACCTACCCGGTTACCTAACCACCCTGCCGGCTACCTACCCACCCGGCTACCTACCCGGCTACCTAACCACCCACCCGGCTACCTACCCACCCGGATACCTACACACCCCCCGGCTACCTAACCACCCACCCGGCTACCTACCCACCCGGATACCTACACACCCACCCGGCTACCTACCCGGCTACCTAACCACCCACCCTCCTACCTACCCACCCGGCTACCTACCCACCTGGCTACCTAACCATCGTGCCGGCTACCTACCCACCCGGCTACCTACCCGGCTACCTAACCACCCACCTGGCTACCTAACCACCCACCTGGCTACCTACCCGGCTACCTAACCACCCACCCGGCTACCTACCCACCCGGCTA
The DNA here is from genome assembly GCF_040937935.1 of Hyperolius riggenbachi. Taxonomy (NCBI): domain Eukaryota; kingdom Metazoa; phylum Chordata; class Amphibia; order Anura; family Hyperoliidae; genus Hyperolius; species Hyperolius riggenbachi. The sequence continues at coordinate 636,527,230 of NC_090646.1, forward strand.
CCCACCCACCCGGCTACCTACCCGGCTACCTAACCACCCACCCGGCTACCTACCCGGCTACCTAACCACCCACCCGGCTACCTACCCGGCTACCTAACCACCCACCCGGCTACCTACACACCCACCCGGCTACCTACCCACCCACCAGGCTACCTACCTAAAGACCCACCAGGCTACCTACCTACCCACCAGGCTACCCACTCACCCGCCTACCCAGCCACCCACCAGGCTACCCACCCACCCGGCTACCCAGCCACCCACCAGGCTACCTACCCACCCGGCTAAGGGCTACCTACCTACCCACCCGGCTGCCTACCTACCTACCCACCAGGCTACCTACCCACCAGGCTACCTAACCACCCACCCGGCTACCTACCCACCCGGCTACCCACCCACCCGGCTACCTACCCCGCTACCTAACCACCCACCCGGCTACCTACCCGGCTACCTAACCACCCACCCGGCTACCTACCCGGCTACCTAACCACCCACCCGGCTACCTACACACCCACCCGGCTACCTACCCACCCACCAGGCTACCTACCTAAAGACCCACCAGGCTACCTACCTACCCACCCACCTACCCACCCACCAGGCTACCCACCCACCCGCCTACCCAGCCACCCACCAGGCTACCCACCCACCCGGCTACCCAGCCACCCACCAGGCTACCTACCCACCCGGCTAAGGGCTACCTACCTACCCACCCGGCTGCCTACCTACCTACCCACCAGGCTACCTACCCACTCACCCACCAGGCTACCTATCCACCCAACCACCCATGGGAGCTGCGCGCCGGATGGAGGCTGGGACAGGAGGTCTGCTGCTGCAGGTGAGTAAATGTTTTTTTTTTATTATTTATTTTAGCAGGTGTATGTTCTGGGCAGGTCTGCCACATGATTGCGTGTATGTTCTGGGCAGGTCTGCCACATGATTGCATGTATGTTCTGGGCAAATTTGCTACATGATTGCATGTGTTTTCTGGGCAAATCTGCCGACATGATTGCACGTATTTTCTGGGCATATCTGCCGACATGATTGCACGTATTTTCTGGGCATATCTGCCGACATGATTGCACGTATTTTCTGGGCATATCTGCCGACATGATTGCACGTATTTTCTGGGCATATCTGCCGACATCATTGCACGTATTTTCTGGGCATATCTGCCGACATGATTGCACGTATTTTCTGGGCATATCTGCCGACATCATTGCACGTATTTTCTGGGCATATCTGCCGACATGATTGCACGTATTTTCTGGGCATATCTGCCGACATGATTGCACGTATTTTCTGGGCATATCTGCCGACATGATTGCACGTATTTTCTGGGCATAGCTGCCGACATGATTGCACGTATTTTCTGGGCATAGCTGCCGACATGATTGCACGTATTTTCTGGGCATATCTGCCGACATGATTGCACGTATTTTCTGGGCATATCTGCCGACATGATTGCACGTATTTTCTGGGCATATCTGCCGACATGATTGCACGTATTTTATGGGCATATCTGCCGACATCATTGCACGTATTTTCTGGGCATATCTGCCGACATGATTGAATGTATTTTCTGGGCAAATGTGCCGACATGATTGAATGTATTTTCTGGGCAAATCTGCTCACATTATGTGTATTTTCTTGAGAAAACCTGCACAATTATGTGAATTTTCTGGGGAAAGGGTCACCAAAACTTGGGCCCATTGTCTTTGCGTTGCACTTTTCAAGGGAACCTGAGGTGAGAATAATATTGAGGCTGCCATATTTCTCTCCTTTTAAGCAATACCAGTTGCCTGGTTGCCGTTCTGGTCCTCTGCCTCTTATTCTTTCAACCATAGACCCTGAACAAGCATGCAGCAGGTCAGGGGTTTCTGACAATATTGTCAGAACTGAGAAGATTAAGCTGCATGCTTGTTGCTGGTGTAATTCAGTTTATTACTGCAGCCAAATAGATCAGCAGGGCCGCCAGGCAACTAGTATTGTTTAAAAGGAAATAAATATGGCAGCCTCCATATCACTCTCACCCCGGGATCACTTTAAATTACAGTTAGCTCCGCCCTTATCCGGTCATTGCCACGCCCATTTTTTTGCCGCGGCGCTAGGCGCCGCAGGTTCTATCCACACCCATTTTTGCCACGGTGCGCGAAGGTTATCGCCACGCCCATTTTTTGCCGCCGCGCGCTTACCGCGCCGCAGGTCAGGGGGCCCCACAATTGATATTTTGCACAGGGGCCCACTGCTGGCTGTGTCCGCCACTGTTACCGCATGTCACATATCAGTGCACATACATTTGAAAGTGCACCTGAGCTGATAGTAAATCTGTACAATACACACCAGCATGTCTAGTATAGGGTGTTTAATACTTACCTGTCCATTGGTGTGGTTGGTAGGGGTGTAACTAGAGGGGAGGAGTCCCTGCAACTGCAGGGGGTCCAATTGCTGTGGGGGGAGCCAACAACTAACCTTCCCTTACCCTGATACGGGGACTATACTTCAGATCAGGTGGTTTTGTGACTACACTTGTTATGGGTGTGAAAATCATGATGGCCGCACTTGTTTTATGACCCTTATGAGATGGACC
>NC_090646.1:636537313-636539813 GCF_040937935.1 Hyperolius riggenbachi
GAGAAAAAAGAGGGGGGTTTAGGGGGGTCTTTAGGAGGGTTTAAGCCCGTGGTCCTTAACAGGATAAACACAGTAATACTTTACAGCCTCTAAGGATTTATCAGTTTACACCAAACCAGTTTTACCAGTCTACACCAAATTTTCATATAATACAAAAAAGTGAAAAGTATCTCTTGCCTTATTATAAAAATTTCACATGGCTTGTGTGTCTCTAGGCAGAAAATGGATTAAGATGAAAACGGACCCCAGGCAAGATAGCGCTTTTTTTTCCACCACCGCTGATGGTCACTTGGCTTCTTTAGTAAGATTTGGTGGATTCTAGCATCCGCTGGGCCCCTAGACTCTCTCCAGGCCCTAGGCAACTGCCTGGGTTTGCCTCGTGAATGATCCGACTCTGGGCTGATGCACAGCAAGAGCGGTTCTGAGCGTTTTTTAAAACGCTTGCGCTTTGAAAAGCGCTTGGCTAAAGTATTTCAATGGGATGGAGCACACCAGAGCGATTTGTTTTTTCCCCAAACGCAAACTCGGGTCCTGCAGCATTTTTGCGGATTTCTGAGGCGATTCAGCCTGAATGTTAAGTATCGGAAAGTGGAAAATCGCGTTAGATCAGAGCGATTTTCCAAGCGATTTTGTTACAGAAGCTGTCCAGCTGTACTGTAACAAAAAATAAAATATGGTACACCAAAACGCTCCAAACAAATGCTAAGCATGTGTAGAAAATCACTCTGCACATGCCTAGAATCACTCTGAAAAAACACTTCAAAAAACGCTAGTGTTTGCAGATACACTATTATTATTATTGTATTTATAAAGCACCAACATATTACGCAGCGTTGCACAATAGATAAAAGGGTTAACATACAAGGTAGGACATACAGGAAACTCACAACAACACACTAGGTTTTTGGTGTGCACTGGGCCTCTGTCTGTATGACTACAGTTGTACGACTCCATATCTGCTCCACTGAGATAAGAACAACAAACACATTCTTTTACCCGTGGAGGCCAGCGCTGTGATGTCTTGACTGGTGCAAGAATCCGGAACACAAATCCCAATCACAAACTTTACTCCATCCTGTAGAATGATAACAGGAGAACTGTTACTCCATAGAAGCAGAAGAGCTTAAAGCAAACAGACTCTGATGTGATGGAAATTTGCAGATTGATGGAGCTCTGAGGGTCGCATAACCCCCCTCCCTCTCCATCATTCCCCCCCCCCCCTCCTAAATTCCATCATGTTTGGTTAGTGCTACATTTGCATTTGTGTCCATTTGTGCTGCTTTCATTTTGAATAGAACAATAACTTTTTCCAGACAATGATGTTACCCAGCCACGTGCATTTAATAGAGGCGCAAGGAATAAAATGGGCGCTGGGTGAAGCCAAAATAAGCCTAAACAACGAATACTGTCGTGATTTGGGCGCCAATGGAAAATGGAGAAATATTTACAGTGGCAATGACAATAGTAAAACATTGGTATATGTTACTGATATTTTACTACAACTAACTCTGACCCTACTCTTACACAGAACCCTCCCCCCTCCGACGCCTAACCCTAAAATCCTCCATACCCATGCCTAACCTTAAACGTCCCCCCTTCCCCTTCCTGGTGCCTAGCCTTAAAGGGAACCTTAACTGGGAGGGATATGGATGTTTCCTTTTAAACAATACCAGTTTCATGTCACTCCTGCTGATCTCTTTGGCTGCAGTAGTGGCTGAATCACACACCTGATACAAACATGCAGCTAATCCAGTCTTACTTCAGTTAGAGCACCTGATCTGCATGCTTGTTCAGGGGCTGTGGCTGAAGGTATTAGAGACACAGGATCAGCAGGAGAGTCAGGCAACTGGTATTATTTTAAAAGGAAAAATCCATCTCCTTCTCAGTTTAGGTTACCTTTAACCACCTCCGCACACTTAATCTTAAAGAGAAACTCCAGTGAAAATAATGTAATAAAAAAGTGCTTAATTTTTACAATAATTGTGTATAAATGCTTTAGTCAATTTTTACCCATTGTAAAAGCTTTCCTCTCCCTGATTTACATTCTGACATTTATCACTTGGTAACATTTTTACTGCTTGTAGGTGAAGTCACTGGATGTAGCTGCTGCTTGCTTTTTTGGCAGTTGGAAACAGCTGTAAACAGCTATTTCCCACAATGCAATGAGGTTCACAGACAGGAAAATGCCTAGACCATTGTCCTGACATTTTCCTGTGGGAGGGGTTTCACCACAACATCAGCCATACAGCGCCCCCTGATGATCCGTTTGAGAAAAGGAATACATTTCTCATGGGAAAGGGGGTATCAGCTACTGACTGGGATGAAGTTCAATTCTTGGTCACGGTTTCTCTTTAAGTTCCTCCTTCCTGATCCCTAACCTTAACCACCCCCCCCCCCCACACACACACAGGCACACACACACACACACACCACACACACAGGCACACACACACACACACACCACACACACAGTACACACACACACACACACACACACACA
>NC_090646.1:636842313-636948633 GCF_040937935.1 Hyperolius riggenbachi
AGCCAAGCATACATGACTGTCTCTTACTCAAATCAGATCTCTTCTACGCATCCTTTGTCTGTGGGGTACCTCAAGGCTCTGTGCTTGGCCCCTTCTCTTTTCCTTCTACATACACAATCTTGGAAAATGAATCATCTAATTTGGTTTTCAATACAACGTATAATGCAGATGCTACACAAGTGTACCTCTCTGCAGGGCCGTCATCAGAAATTTTGGGGCCCCTCACACATCATCAGGCCTGGGCCCACCCCGATCCCTGGGCCCACCCACTGGTTGCTGTGCCTGCCCACTAGCCACCCCACCCCGTATCTGTTCGCGAAGTGCATGGCTCCGACACTGAAGAGAGCAGCATGCACAGCGTGCAAAAAGTGGGAGTGGCCATTGCATGTTGTGGGTGGAGCCAAATACTAGCAAGATACAGGTAGTCCCTGGTTAACAAATGAGATAGGGACTTGTAGGTCCGTTCTTATCCTTTATCCATTCTCTTTTGTCCCCCTCCTTTCTTCCTGTGCCTCTATTCTCCCCCTCTGTCTCACCTCAGTTTGTGCCTCTTTTGTGTCCCTCTGTGTGACCGCCTGTTCCCGTCTCATCTCTTTTCTTCCTGTGCCTCTTTTGTCCACCTCTGTTCCCCCTGTGCCTCTTTTATCCCCCTGTGTTACTGCTTGTCCCCTTCTGTCTCAGCTCATCCCCCTGCCCTAGCCAGGTATAGGTGCCCCCAGTATAGGTATTCAAGTATAGGTTCCCCCAGTATAAGTAGCCATCTATAGGTGGTGCCCCAGTATAGGTAGCCTGGTATAGCTGGTGCTCCAGTATAGGCCAGTATGATACAGGTGCCCCAGTAAAGGTATTTAACTATAGGTGTGCCCGGGTATAGGTAGCCTGGTATAGTTGCCCCCAGTATAGGTAGCCAAGTATGGGTGGTGCACCAGTATAGATTAGCCAAGTACAGGCGCCCCCAGTATAGGTAGCAAGCTATAGATGCCCCAGTATAAGTAGCCAAGCATAGGTGGTGCCCCAGTATAGGTAGTCAGGTACAGGTGGTGCTCTAAGTAAAGGTAGCCAGGGATAGGTGATGCCCCAGTATAGGTAGCTAGGTATAGGTGGTGCCCTCAGTAAAGGTAGATAAGTATAGGTGGTGCCCCAGTATAGGTAGCAAGGTATAGGTGGTTCCAGCCCCAGTAAAGGTAGCCAGGTATAGGTGGTGGCCCAGTATAGGTAGCCTGTAGCCAGATATAGGTGGGGCCCCAGTATAGAAAGTCTGCTGTAGCTGGCTCACTCATCTGCTCCCTACGTACAAGCGCTGATGTCACTCTTCTCTCAGTGCTGGAACACGGTGAGCTGGTAAGTAAGCCACATGCCTGCAGCTAGCACATGCGGCCCTTCTAGCACTTTGGGGGGCAGGGCCCCCAGAAGCCCTGGGCCCCTCACTGCAGTGTCAGTTGTCCCCCCCTAATGGCTGCCCTGCCTCTCTGTCTCAGACTCTAATTCTAATGTGTTTCTGAGTTATGACTGCTTGTCTGCTATATCATCTTTCAGGAGGACACTACTAAAATGTTAGCACATACTCTATTAATATCTCGTCTGGACTACTGTAATAAACTACTTTGTGAACTCAGAACTACCAACTAACAGACTGGCACCGCTCCATTCTGTACTGAACTCGGCTGTTCGACTCATTCATCTTTCTTCTTGCTCTTCCTCCGCTGCTTCTCTCTGTCATGCTCTTCATTGGCTACCATCTAACCAGAGGATCCATTTCAAACTCTTAACCCCAACCTACAATGTTCTCCACAATCTCTCTCCTCTGTACATCTCCTCACTAGTTTTCAGATAACAACCCAACCGCAATCTCAGTTCTACTCACGTCCTTCTTTTGTCCTCGTACACATGAATGCAAGGAGGTGATTCTGTACAAGATTTCTCACGTGCTTCACCCTTCCTCTGGAATCCCCCTCCAAAGCATATCTGTCACTTTCCAACCTTTGAAATCTTTAAGTGCTCCCTCCAAACTCCTTACTAACACAGACAAACACAGAACATTTATATCGCGCTTTTCTCCTGGCGGACTCAAAGCGTCAGAGCTGCAGCCACTAGGACGCTCTCTATAGGCAGTAGCAGTGTTAGGGAGACTTGCCCAAGGTCCCCTACTGAATAGGTGCAGGCTTACTGAACAGGCAGAGCCGAGATTCAAACCCAGGTCGCCTGTGTCAGAGGCAGAGCCCTTAACCATTACAATATCCAGCCACTACTAGACTTACTCCCTCCCTGCACTCCTTACTAGATAACCTAAAAACACACCGCCTCTAGGTATGCATATATTTTACTACCCTCCTCTTGTCCCCCCAATCCTTTAGATTGTAAGCTTGCAAAGACAGGGCTTTCTCACCCTTTTGTATCTCAGAATTTGTTACTCATTTTGTGTCTAGGAGCTTGTTATACATTTTATTCATCATGTTACATTTGTCACTGTAGTTACTATGTCGACTAATTCTGTACTTGGTAGCAGTGTCTATGTTTGGTGTTTACCATTGTCGGTATTTATTATTACTGTATGTACCCCATGTTTGTTTCTTACCTTGTACAGCGCTATGGAATATGTTGACGGTTTATGAATCAATAATATTAAGAATATTGGTTGCCAGCATACTGTTGGCTGACAATGTCACTTATAATAACATCTTTACAGGAGTTTCACATCAGTGATTCTGATAGGAACCTTACTGAACATTTACACATCAGAAGCAAAACTTAAACGCTTGGGTGCACAAGCCCTCAGCTTGATTTTCACTTCACATTGTGGCATTTTCAGAGCATTTAGACTTTTGCAAATAACAACAACAACAAACCATTTGTAAAGCGCTTTTCTACAAAAGGACCCAAAGCGCAGAAGCTTGTCTCAGTCTCAGGCATTGCAATAGTCCAGCCATGATGTGATGAAGGCATGAACTAGGGTTGGAAGATCCTCTGAAGGGATGAGGTGCTTAATTTTTGCACTATTCCTTAGGTGAAAGAAGGAATGTTTCACAACAGCTGAAATATAGGTTGAGTCCTTTCGATGAGATGCCTTGTTTTGGCTTCTCACATTTTATTTGAGAGTTACTACTGAATGCCCCCTATTTGCATATCACATTCTAGGCAAACTCTAGAATGTTTTTGTTGCCATTAGACACATTCAGAATTAAATACAGGATGCAGTCCGTAACAGACACCAAAACTTTATTTGCATTTTAGCAAAGGCACAACTGCAGCAGTGAACAGTGAACACACGCTAACTGGTTATCGCTATGTGTGTCAGAATCCAACATTATGTGTCAACTTCCTCTTATTGAGGGACTGAAATTGGGCACCGATACAAAGGTAGATCAATATGTGCAATGAGAGATGACTATTTCAAAGCCTTGTACACCTGCTAGAGCAGGGGTGACAAATACACAGTGGGCCGAAATGGAAAACTAGAACCAAGTCATGGGCCAACCTCAATGTATTTTGCCCACCTTCCTCTCTTATACAGTTCCCTGCTGTCTAATGGTCCCCTCCCTCCCTTGTACAATTCGGGTGTCTATTGTCCTTCTTCTCTCCCCAATACAGTTCCCTAGTGTCTAGTGGTCCCCTCTCTGCTTTATACAGTTCCCTGGTGTCTAGTGGTCTATTATGAACAAAAATGATTGAAAATTCAAAAAATACTGCAGGTTGCGCTAATTGCGTAACATGCAGTACTCTGCTGAAGAAGAGCAACAAGACTGCTTAAAGCGGGATAGTCACCATAAAAATCAAATTTCAGTTTGTATTAAGTGATAAAGATGCTAATCCTGCAATCAAAACTTGCAAAACTTTTTCTGCTGTTATGGTTTGGAGTTATCACATACCTTAGGAGCACTGGCCCTTTAATAGCCATTGCCATTCAGTTGCATGCTGGGAGTTCTTTTTATCTATAATATATTCCTCCTCTTCCCTTTATTTCCCTGCCTAGCTGCTAATCTAAAACATGATCCTCTGCTCACTTGTGTTTACAAGCTAGGCTGAGGTGAGTCAGCGATTAGAGGAGAAAAAAAAAAGTTAAGGGAAGAAATGACATCAGGATTTATCCTAAACTGTGGGCAAAAGACATGGTTCCCTCCAGGAACAGAATTCTCTTCATTTACTATATAACATTTACTGAAATCAAAACGTGGACACTACAATACATGTGTAATGTAAGTAGATCAAGTATTTATCTACTTATATATATGTATTTTTTCCTTGGCATAGTATGGCTAATCCTACTGCTTTAACCACTTGAGGACCCCCCTAAAGACCCATCCAAAGACCAGGCCTTTTTATTGTTAATTGGCCACTGCAGCTTTAAGGTCAAGCTGCAGGGCCGCACAACACAGCACACAAGTGATTCCCCCCCCCCCTCCCCCTTTTCTCCCCACCAACAGAGCTCTCTGTTGGTGGGGTATGATCGCTCCACAGTTGTGTATTTTGTTTTTATAAATATTTATTTTATTTATTTTTAATAAATTTAGCTTTTTTTAAAAAAAATGTATATTCCCCTGCTCCCTCCCTCCCCCCACCAGCCAATCAGGGTGATCAGCTGTCATAGGCTTCAGCCTATGACAGCCGATCACTCCCCAGTCTCAGGAGGGGACAGCCGTGTCACACGGCTGTCCCCAGTACAGCGCTGTTGCCGATCGCAGTGCTGTACATGTAAAACGGCGATCACGCCATCTAACAGGAGATTGAAGAGGGGACGGAGCTCCGCCCCGAAAGCAGGAGATGCGTGCTCAGCCTGCGCACAATCTTCTGCAAAATGCAGCCCCAGAACTTGATGCCAATTGGCGTTAGGCGGTCCTGGGGCTGCCGCCACGACCACGCCCATTGGTGTGGGGCGGTCTTTAAGTAGTTAAGCTGTATACACATGCATTGCTAGATGAAACTTGGCCAAGTGGGCTGATAACGACCACCTGTGCTGAGAATCCATTGTGTGTACAGCAGCCCCCGACCCCTCGACCGCTCATCTAGTGCTCAGCCAGCGTTCCAGTGTCGGCTGAGAGCATCGCTCTCCACACTCACCTGGCTCCCGCGTGACATCACACACGTGCAGCTCTGTTGCACCCCCTCCCCCGTGCGTATTAACAGAATTGCAGGCTAGTGGCAAGTCTGTACAGCCTCAGGCCTGTAATGATTCCTGAGAGATTGTATCCCGATCCCCGCCCTGTGTGTATGTGGCTTTAGAAGCTTGTGATGAGTTTGCTGGATATTCATTGTCCACAATACATCATAAGATCACCAAGCAGAACAGATCACATGACCATATTTTAAAAAGACAGGACTAATAGCTGCAGAAGTCTTGTTTGGAGGAAAAAGTAAATAGGTGGGTTCTGAGTGTTGGCTGAGCTATCTGTATACATGTAGGGATGGTCGGAAAAAACGATTTCCCATTCCGAGGCAATTACGATTCCATGGATTTCCGCTGAGATTTTTTTGAGTAATTTTTTGCTTTTTCTGATTGGCCACATACTTCCAAGTTGACTCTGACATTCTGGTCCAATGCTTCAGAGTGATTGGACTAAAATTACCGAGTTACGGTAATGCGGTATTTACACAGAAATCTGATTTCCGAGTTTCGATCGGAAATGCAGAAATGTCACCTCTGCATATACAAATCAGCATCATATATTCATGTGTATATAGATGTCTGCCTATCCAGGGCTGGATTTAAGCAAAGGCCACATAGGCCATGGCCTAGGGCACCACAGGATCAAGGGCGGGTGGGCAGCAGGGTATACTAGTGTGAAGGGAAGGTCATCTGGCTACCTATACTGGAGGGAGGGAGTCATCAGGATACCTATACTGGAGGGGGGGGGGGGTCATCAGGTTATCTTACCTGGAGGATGGATTGGGAAGGGTCATATGGCTATCTATACTGGAGGAAGGGTCATCTGGAGATTATATATAAAAAATATATATATTATATATATATATATATATATATATATATATATATATATATATATATATATATATATATATATGAATATATATTTATATATACTGAAAGGGGGGGGGGGGGGGCTGCTGACAGTGGCCTTAGGCAGTAAGGAGTACAAATACGGCCCTGTGTCTATCTATGTCTTTCCCCTTTAGGCCGGTTTCAGACTGTAGATTGGCGCTAGCGCTGCGCAACGCACCGAACTGCCAAAGACAGGCCTTCGGGGATTACCGCGTTAGTATGCGGTAATCCCCTTCTGGCTGACAGCCACACAGGATGTGACGCTCGCTTGCACTCACTTCCTGTTTTGGAAATACGGAGGTGCACAGAAGCGCATTGTAAAAATACACTTCCGCACATGCGCGCCGTAACGCCATCGCGTACATTTTTAACAAACCCTACATCACCATACACTTACATGACGTCCGGTCCGCCGCAGGTCGCTGCAGAACCGTGCGGTAATGTAGATCTGCCCTTGCATCGGGGATGCGGCGAAAACGTCACTTACATTTGCATTGTACCGCACTGCGGCGGTATGAACGGAATTTCATTGGGCTGCAGTGGGGTGAGGTATAATTACCACACCGCCCCAGTGTGAAAGGCCCCTTATGAAAATGTATCAGTATTTTAGCCCCCTGTTAAAGGACACCCAAGGTGAAAATGAACAAATGAAAAAAAAATTGTATCTATCCTCCTCCTAAAAATGACTTTTTAAGATATTCCACAGTTTTATATTTAAATCTACTTTTTAAGTTTTTACTGTTTTATTGTTTTTGCTCAATGACACATTCATTGAAGTATGCCAGAGCTAAAATCTATGAACTATTGCCCCTTTTTATATATTTCCTGCTCTCGGAAGCCATTTTCTGCTAGGAAAGTGTTTAATAGTTGAAATTTCTTATCAGTGAGGTAAGGTTCACACTGTAGCATGACCCAGTCCTGACTTACATACCTGATGTTTAAAGGGAACCAGAGACGAGGCACCCTCATGTATTTTACCATATATATCAGTGGGAACATTAGAGAACACCTACCTTGCTTTCTGTTTCATTCTGCACTGCACAGCTTGTTTCTTATCAGACCTGATAAAATCCCCGACTGAGCATTCAGTCTGGCTTTGCTCAGGAATATTTATAGCTCAGTCTGTGTTCTCTCATGTCTTTTCAAGTCCAAGCCTGCCCCCTGCTGGCTCTGCTTAGGAATCATTATAGCTGAGTCATTGTAGCAAAGCCAGACTGAATGCTCAGTCGGGGATTTTATCAGGTCTGATAAGACACAAGCCGTGCAGTGCAGAATGAAACAGAAAGCATGGTACGTGTTTTCTCTAATGTTCCCACTGATCTATATGGTAAAATACATGAGGGTACTTTGTCTCTGGTTCACTTTAACTCTTTCAGGCTGAGAAAGAAAAAAAGGAACACAGCATAGTTATTTGTGTGCCTGGCACTGTACATACACATGTCTATCTCATCATGTCACATGTCACCTCGGGTATCCTTTAAGTTGGCCATACACATATAGATTTCCACCCAAATTCCTTTCTGCAAAGAATAGTTTCAGAAGGGATCGATTCCTACCACACACTGCACAACAATTTCCAATAGATTACAGCAGGGAATCTGTTTGGTGCAGTGCAAAGCTATAGGCCATTGATCTACCAATGCTCTCCCCATGCTCCTACACAACCTACATTTTCTGTCCTATCCAATCGATACTGTCAAACCATTTTGGTATAATATTGATTGGATTGATGTGACAATTTGGGGAATTGATTCCCAGCGGATGAATCAAATCTGCAGGGAATCAAATGCAAAAATCGATGCTGAGTGTATGGGCACCCGTTGTGTCAAATACATTTTTGTCTCCATGAACAACACAAGCAGACCCACCACCAAAACAGAGAGAAATAAATCATGCATGTACGCTACCTTCTGTGCACTCCATTGCTGCATTTGCCGGGGGCCTCCCATATCCTTTTTATTTTAAAAGAAAAACAATATTTCAGGTTGGTCTTTCACTTTTGATATCACTTACAAAGCTTTTTTTACGCTATATATATATATATAAAACAAACCTGACGTAAAAAAACGTATAATATATTGAATTGTATGTGTAGTATGGATAATGAATAGAATATTAGCAGCAAAGAAAAGAGTCTTATATTTTTATTTTCATTTATATAGTTTTATTTTTATAACATTGCTTCATACTGTCACAGTTGCAGTTTTAAAACCAAACTCTGTCTTTTAATCTATAAAAGAAAGCAGAAATATTGACCCTTTGAACTTTCCTGCAGTAAGACCTTATCTCAAGCTGTCTCTCACTGTTTCTTGCCTGATAAGTGGTTCAGAAAACAGGACTGTATCCGACCCAAGTTGGGTGGAATAGCTCAGAGAAGCTCTTGGCATAGATTATAACTGAAGTGGTTTTTTTTAACTCTTCCTGTACTGGAAAACAATATGAGACCTTTTTTGCTACTAATTCTTAGCTGTACTACACATACAGTATAATTTATTATATCATAAGTTTATTTTCGCTTCAGGTTTGCTTTAACAATGAGGTGGCAACGGCTTTTGTGTTTATTTGTCTACATGAGCTTAGTAGGTGGGGTCTGTTACAGAGGCGTTCTTTGGGGGGGGGCAAGTGGAGCAATCGCCCCAGGCCCGCGCCTGAAGAAGGCCCCGCACCCTCTGCAGCGGTGGGGAGAGCGGGCATAGTAGTTACAAGTTCACCTTCCTTCCGCCGATCCCCTGCAGCCTCTATTTCCTGACTCCTCCGGCATCCGTCGCGTTGGTAACAGCGTCCCTTGTGATGATGTGACCACATGTAATCACAGGAGGCGCTGTTACCAATGCAACAGATGCCGGGACAGGAAGGAGATGGAGGCTACGGGGGATTGGCGGAAGAAAGGTGAGTTGTAACTACTATGCCTGCTCCCCCTGCCGCTGCTGGGCACCTACCTATCTAACCTATACTGGGGGAACCTACCTATCTAACCTACACTGGAGGCACCTACCTATCTAACCTATACTGCAGGCACCTACCTATCTAACCTATACTGCAGGCACCTACCTATCTAACCTATACTGCAGGAACCTACCTATCTAACCTATACTGGAGGCACCTACCTATCTAACCTATACTGGTGGAACCTACCTATCTAACCTACACTGGAGGCACCTACCTATCTAACCTATACTGGGGGAACCTACCTATCTAATCTATACTGGAGGCAACTACCTATCTAACCTATACTGAGGGAACCTACCTATCTAACCTACACTGGAGGCACCTACCTATCTAACCTATACTGGGGGAACCTACCTATCTAACCTACACTGGAGGCACCTACCTATCTAACCTATACTGCAGGCACCTACCTATCTAATCTATACTGGAGGCAACTACCTATCTAACCTATACTGGGGGAACCTACCTATCTAACCTACACTGGAGGCACCTACCTATCTAACCTATACTGGGGGAACCTACCTATCTAACCTACACTGGAGGCACCTGCCTATCTAACCTATACTGGAGGTACCTGCCTATCCTACACTGGAGGCACCTGCCTATCTAACCTATACTGCAGGCACCTACCTATATAACCTATACTGGAGGCAACTACCTATCTAACCTATACTGGGGGAACCTACCAATCTAACCTACACTGGAGGCACCTACCTATCTAACCTAACTTATACTGGAGGCACCTACCTATCTAACCTGTCCTGGGAGAAGCTACCTATCCAACCTATACTGCGGGCACCTACCTATCTAACTTATCCTGGGAGAAGCTACCTATGTAACCTATACTGCAGGCACCTACCTATCTAACCTATACTGGAGGTACCTGCCTATCTAACCTATACTGGAGGTACCTGCCTATCCTACACTGGAGGCACCTGCCTATCTAACCTATACTGCAGGCACGTACCTATCTAACCTATACTGGAGGCACCTACCTATCTAACCTACACTGGAGGCACCTACATACCTAACCTATACTGGGGGCACCTACCTATCTAGACTATACAGAGTGTGTGTGTGTTTCCACAGTGTGTGTGCATGTGTGTTTGTGCGTGTGCATATACAGCACATATGTGTGTATCCACAGCATATCTGTGTCTCTAGGCCCCGCATATGACACTCGCCCCCAGGCCCCGCGTATTCTAAGCTGCCTCTGGTCTGTATGACACAGTATGATGTCATGACCATGGTCCTGACAGCTTCCTGTCTGTGAACCTTGTTGCAGTTGCAAGGAGCGAGCGTAGAGTGCACAGCGGCCCGCCAATTGTTTTTTAACAAGCGCTGCTGAATGCACTTTTCTCCTCGTCTCCCCAGATTTATCTTGATAACGTGTTACACGGGTATTCCGTAATACTGGTCCAGGCCATAGATCTTATAGAACCATATCAATCCATGACATGCACTAATGAGGACCAGAAAGTCAGAAACAGTGGTGCATGCATGTTGGATCACTGACTGTGGGGCATCCTATCTACCTACCATTGCAGTTTATAGACTGGTCATTTCTTGGTCAGAGGGCAAAATCAGCAGGGGATCAAACACTTCTTTTGTTCATTACAAGTAGTTTTCTAACCATTTTATGCAACAATAAAGAGGAAATTTCTTTCTTTCTAATCCAGTATTTCTTTCTAGTCTAGTATTTTACGCACATATTTATTACTTTTGTGTAAAGTGTTTCCAAACACGACTGTCAGCGGTGAGAAGCTGTAAAAATGAAGTAATAATGGACTTCTACTTGTGGTTAGGCCTTTTCTGACACAAAAGCTACTTGTTTTATTAGACAGCAAAAGGACTTAAAATTAGCAGAATTGTGATGACCTCATCACTTTGCAGAATAAACAGGAACTAGTGACCGCTGCTGTCTGTGGCAACGTCCGGTCACTACTAGCAACTCACACCTAACTCTAGTTTTAGCTGGTGTAAATAATATAGCATATATGGCAACACCATCCATTTCTCTTTATGTCTGAAGTTAGTAAATGTCTTATATTATACAATATACTGTATAGGGCACCCTGGTTCGATCTCAGCCACTGCACTATCTGGGCGGAGTTTGTACGTTCCACCCATGTCTGAGTGGGTTTCCTCCAGGCACCCCAGTTTCCCCTCACATTCTAAAAACATGTTGTATGTTGTAAGTTAAATGGCATCCTACTAAAAATTGGTCCTAGACTACGATACATACACTATACGATACATACATAGACATATGACTATGGTAGGGATTAGATATTGAGCCCCTCTGAGGGACAGTTAAAGAGGAACTGCAGTGAAAATAATGTAATGAAGTGCTTCATTTTTACAATAATTAGGTATAAATGATTTAGTCAGTGTTTGCCCATTGTAAAATCTTTCCTCTCCCTGATTTACATTCTGACATCACATGGTGACATTTTTATTGCTGGCAGGTGATGTCAGTGGAAGGAGATGCTGCTTGCTTTTTTTGGCAGTTGGAAACAATTCTAAACAGCTTTTATTTCCCACAATACAACAAGACTCCCATGGTCCTGACATCACACTGTGGGAGGGGTTTCACCATGATATCAGCCATACAGACCCCCCTGATGATTTATTAGAGAAAAGGAAAAGATTTCTCGTGGGTAAGGGGGTATCAGCCACTGATTGGGATGAAGTTCAGTTCTTGGTTACGGTTTCTCTTTAAGTGACAAGACAATATACTCTGTACAGCGCTGCGGAAGATGTTGGTGCTATATAAATATTTAATATTAATAATAATAATATTTGCAACTGTATTTTATTTTTGTCTTTGAAAACTATAGTCACTGCATAGCTTGTGGTTGCTTGGTCAGAACGAGTACATTTTTAGATCCTGGAAGGAATGCTGAGCAGAAGCTTACCAACCACTAACCACAAGCATCCGCTGGCCACTTCTACAGAAACTGACAAGCAGAAAATCCCCCAAAAATGTAAGATTAACAAGTACAGAGGATTCCAACGTCTCGACTGGTTCCAAGATTTTATACCTATCTTCTCCACCACCAGCCACATGTAGAAATGATAATGCGTGAAGGGGCACATAAACCAAAAACTGTAAAATGTAAAAACATGTGGCTGCTGGCCCTGTGATCACTTTGAGCAAATCATATGGATCTCAACTGAAAACTGAAAAAAAGGTCTCTGGTGATTAATGGAAATCTTAAGCCAAATAAAGAAAAAAATATTTTAACTTACTTGGGGCTTCTTCTAGCCCCCTGGACTCCTACTGTGCCCACGGCATCCTCCTGATCCCCTCTAGGCAGTGGCCACGGCGACTGCAAAGCTGGGCTGTCGCCCCCAGTCGGCGGCTACTGATCCCTGGTCGTGCTCCAGGCCCCAGGAGCGTTCTGGGCATGCGCAACACACGAAATTCGCCACTGTGAGCTGGAGTGCCCCTGATCTCTTAGGATCCTAGCAATGCCCCTGCCTGGGAGCACGTGTCAGGTGCGAAATAGTATTCAAACGATTGCAGCACTTTGCGCAGGTGTCACCAAGGATCTTAAAGATCCCATCCGCCGTGATGGTCATTATCGGCGCGCGCTGAAAAACATCCACGCACGCAACCCATCGCGTTTCCGCAGCCAGAACTACCATAGTTTGCTCCTGTGCAATATTACTGCACAGACGAAAAACGCTTCCGGGCATGAGAGTGCGGCGGGGGCCCGCATGGCCAGGCTGTGTATACGCAGAAGTGCACAACTGGCCACAACTAGTTAAATTACTGGGGCTGAGTAGAAGTCAAGGAAGAGAACAGCGGTGGAGCCCATAAACCTCATGGGGCTGGAGGAAGACCCAGGTACTTTATCTTCATCTCAGGTACGCTTTCAGGCCCCTGTAATGGATTTTAGGGTGAAGAACTAGATTAACACAAAGGCCTATTTGTGGCTGCTTCTCCTTAGGGGGGTATGGAGGCTGTCATATTTATTTCTTTCCATACAATGATGGCCAGTTGCCTGGCTGTCCTGCTAACTGTCCTAGCTTCAGTAGTCAGGGCCAGTTCTCTCATGAAGCAAGGTGAAACATTTGCATCCGGCACAGGGATTACAGGGACAGCATGCAGTTAGAGTAGGAGGAGACGTAAGAGGAGAGCAAGGTGAAGAGGTCATCATTGGGAAAAGCAGCTTGTTGTGCTGTGTGAGGAGTCTGACAGTGAGTTAGGAGGGGGAGGCAGGAGAACAGGAGTGTTTCATTTGACTTGCACAGCAGAAAGGAGGAGGTGGCACTGTTGTCCTGACTGAGGAAGGGGGCGCATCCTCACAAGTTTGCCTCAGGCAGCAAAAAGTCTAGAACCGGCCGTCGGTAGTGTCTGAATCACAAAAACAAACAAGCAAGCAGGTGGTTAACTCAGTCTCAGCATCTGATCTGCAAACTCATTCTGGGTCTGTAGCTTAAATTATTCAAGGAAAAGTACCAGCGGGAGAGCCATCAACATAGTATAAAGGAAATAAACGTGGTAGCCTCCATATTCGTCTCACCACAGGGCCACTTTAAAGCAGGACTGTCACGGAAGAGCCGTGAGACCAGAAAACGCAATCGCAATCGGTTTCCTGCCCCAATTGTCGTTGCATTGCCAGATCAAGATTTTATGTCTAGGGAGTCTTCTTTTGGAAATCTAGCTTTCATAGCTGCTTTTGTCTCTGACTGTCCCAAGGTTTGTTTAATTAGCAAGGAACAAAGGATTTCTTATCACAGGCAGATCACAGCTAAGTGTAAACCTGCCATTTGAAAAAGGATACCATTTGGTGAACCTAGCAAACTGAGTCTTCCACACAGCAGGGCTCAGACTCAGCGGAGCCATGTAGCCAGCTTAGAAATACATGGAGTTTATGATTTTTAGCCGGTTTAAGGAATACCGTTCATATGAGAGGTATGAAAGTTATCTCATTTTGCTGGTCCGGATCTGGTGAATATTTTAATATTAACCACTTTACCCCCCCAGTGCTAAATTTCTCCATCCCTCTGCGCACCGCTTCACCCCCAGGGACGGAGAAGGGCGCACTTGTTTGTTTACTGGCTGGGAGTGGGCGGGGAACTCGCGCGCGCACTCCAGCCAGCCCGCACAGCAGATGACTAATTGGACGTAAGGAACAAGCGTTCCTAAATCCAATTAGACTCGCCAATTGCGAATAGAATAAAGACTGATTCAAACAGAAGCAGTCTTTATTCATAACAATGTAAAATAAACAAACGTGCAGCGCGCGATCGCGCACCCCCGTGACCCGCGTGCGCGCACACACACCTCGGCTCTGCAGTCCAATGATTGATTATGGGGACCCCAGTCCCCAATAACCAATCATATTACAGAAATAAAGGAATGGAAGCATCGCTGAAAGGTAAAAATCGCACTGGTGTTTCAGGGGTAAAACCCCTCAGTTGTGAAGTGGTTAAATTGAGGCCACTGACATACCCAGAACACAAGGTATTCCGCTACTTCGTAACCGGGCATGCAAAAGCACCCAAGTTTGACGTCATATGAACTGTCATATTCTGAGGAATATGAATCTGTGAGGGAAATGTATCAACACATTACCGACAGTTTTTTCTTCTTAATTTGTTCTAACAAGCAGAGAGAACAGTTCTGCATGATAATAAGAACCTTCTTAAATCCTAATAATAGTGGCAGTTTAGCGTGGATTTCTAGAGCTGCACTACAGTTAAGAGAAGTGCAAATCCATCCTTAAACTGGCGCAGCTTAAGAAGTGCTTGAAAGCAGCTCTACAGATGTAGGCTAGACATGATTGCAGAGTGCAGGCTATACATGATTTGTGATGTGCTCCTCCCCCCTGCTGAATTCCTCCTCAGAGCCTGCTGCTATTAATACAGCAGGTGTGTTGGTTATCTCAGCAACAGCAAATCCCCTCACACACTGCACTGTCTGGGAGACCTTCCTAGCTCCTCTTATTATGCAACAGTTTTAGAAGGAATCTGCACTATCCAACGATTTCTTAAAGAGACTCTGTAACCTCAAAAAGATCCCCTGGGGGGTACTCACCTCGGGTGGGGGAAGCCTCGGGATCCTAATGAGGCTTCCCACGCCATCCTCTGTCCCACGGGGGTCTCGCTGCAGCCCTCCGAACAGCCGGCGACAGGCCCGACTGTAAAATCAATATTTACCTTTGCTGGCTCCAGCGGGGGCGCTGTGGCTGCTTTCCGCTCCGAACTACACGGAAATACCCGATCTCAGTCGGGTCCGCTCTACTGCGCAGGCGCCGGAAACTTGCGCCTGCGCAGTAGAGCAGACCCGACGGCGATCGGGTATTTCCGTGTAGTTCAGAGCCGACAGCCGTCAGAGCGCCTGCGCAGGAGCCAGGAAGGTAAATAATGACGTCATCTTGTATGGAGGGCTGCAGCGAGACCCCCGTGGGACAGAGGATGGCGTGGGAAGCCTCATTAGGATCCGGAGGCTTCCCCCACCCGAGGTGAGTACCCCCCAGGGGATCTTTTGATGTTACAGATCCTCTTTAAGATGCCTGAGAGAGTTCTGTACGGATTTCTAAAAACCTACTAATATTTTGTCTCAGACACGCTTGATAAATCTGGCCCAGTGACTGTTATGTGTGTACAGGAAGCGTAAGCCGAGATATGAAAAATGTCATATTTGGTGGGCACCATAAATTCACCCAGAAAGTTAACCGCACCCTGTCCAGCCCCTGGGCTGAGCCTGAGACCCCAACCAAAACTGTGGATTATTCAAAAGTGCTTGCTAGGGACTCCTCCTTTATTCCTCCAACTCCATCTTCATGGGAGCATGCCGCTGCTTTGAGGAAGAGTAGCGGCCATCTTGTCTGAAATTTGGCTCCTGAACTGAAACAAAGAACTGCATGTGTTTCCCAGAAAGGACATGTTTCCACATGAACTTAAGTATCCGTATTTTCTTCCCTTTTTATTTTGTATACTGCGCTACGATTGTCTCCATAATTGTTGATTTTAATGATTTTCTGTATATATTAATTATTTACATTGCATTAACAATAAAATGACTAAAAAGTCATTTTATTTGTTCAGCTACCCCTGCTATTCAGTCGCACAAACTGAACCCTGGCTTTTGAAGAGTCGCTACTACTGTTGATAGCTAGATAAAATAAAGTGTGTTTAACCGTTTTATTTGCAGGTATTAGTCTCAGTATAGTTAGGACTTCTACCCTTCTGTAGGAGTGGTGGCAGTTATACCCTGAAATAGTGTGTCGTTTCTATTACCGTAACTCATAAGCTCCCTTCTAGTAGGTCTGCTGCCAAAATCCCAGCAGTTTCTGCGACCACAGATTACATTGTCTGTGTGCTGAAACCGAGTGGAAGGCATTGTGTGGTCCGGCCACTAGGGGGCTTGTGAAAAGGAGGATCAGCCATACACAGCCAGGAAAATAAAAACACATATATAAGTAGATAAATACTTGATCTACTTACAAAACAGATGTATTGTACTGTCCATGTTTTGATTCTGGTGCATTTTATATAGTAAATGAAGATTCTGTTCCTGGAAGCTAAATCCTGATGTCATTTCCTCCCTTAAGTTTTTTTCTTTTCTCCTCCAATCTGCTTTGTCAACTCTGGATTGCGTGTAAACACGTGTGAGCACAGAATTATGTTGCAGCCTCAGCCTATCACACTGAAGTGTGCTCAGACCAATCAGCGAGAAGCAGGAATGTGGGACGGTTGATGACAAGCTTTCTCCTCGGCGATGGCAGAGAATAGAGGCTGGGTGACCGAGAAAAGATAACTACAGCACAGACAGTTCTGAATAGATAGGAGAGCTTGCGCTGCAGGGTGAGATTCCTGGCAGCATTACAAACACATTGCAGTGTTTAAATGGAATTTGATTTTGTGGCTGACAATCCCGATTTAAGAACTCTTCAGCTATTTAAATGCTGTGATGTGTCCATGAAAACTTACCGACAACAACCTCGACCGTCCTACTGTCTTCAGTCTCACTTCCATTAGACACGCGGCAAAAGTAATGACCCCGATCTTCCGCCAAAACACTGAGAACCTGATGAGAAATGAAGTTTTATTTTACACAAAATTTTATACATGACTTTACATTCAAGCCTTTAGCAGCCAAATTATAACTTTATTTGGCTGCAGGGCCGAATTTTTCCTGCCGCTGGGAAATTGTGCCTCCCCCAACCTGGCAGGCTCAGCAGGGTATGTGGTGGCAGGGAGCTCTCTTTGCGGCTGGATCGGCTTTTTCTTCCTCCGCCACGGCGGCGATTTACTCCAGGCAGGTCTTCTCGGTTTTAGATCACATGATATGACATGTGAACAGGTTCCCGGAGAACTGTGTCAGCATTACAGTGCCACCCGGTGGTGGAAAAGGGGTGATGGAAGAGTGTTGCTGTAACACTGACACTCTCTTGGATCGTGATCACATGTCATATCATGTGATCAGATGTGATCGGGACCTAGAAGACCTGCTAGAACTGCAGAGCCACCGGTAGAGGAAGAGAAAAAAACACCTGGAACAGGTAACTATAACTTTTTACTTTTTCAAAAATCCTCCGCACTCCTTCCACAGAATAAAACCATGAATGCGTTTATTAAAGAGGAGCTGTTAGGTATAAGGTCTCAGAGAAAATAAACACATATATCAGTAGCTAAATATTGGCTGTACTTACATTATATATGCATTTCACTGTCCACGTTTGGATTTCACAGACTTTTTATATAGTATTTGCAGAGAATGATGCTCCTGACAGCTCATGGCAGGTTCCATGTTTGTCTGTCTTGTATGAAGCCAATTGTGATGGAATATCCTCCCTTACCTTCCTTCCTGATGATTCGACTCACAAAAAAGATCAGGATCAAAGATCCTAATGGTTCATGATCCGGACAACACTACTGTGCAGTGAATGTTAATTAGCCATGTGGCTAGGAACAATAGCGTACTTGTGCAGTATACTCTAATGGAACATGTGCCCTGTGAACAGTGCTGTGAGTTAGACTGCTGTTACAAGCTGCTGTAACATGAGCCTGTAACTTCTCACTGTGAAAGCAGCCTTAGGGCGGGGTAGGGAAATGAAGGGGAGGACCAAGGGAGTGCAGTGGGGAGAAGAAGCAGCCCCAGAATGCTTTGCAGTATTTGTTATGCGTCCTGCCGGCCTCCTTAGGAGCTTGGGAATAAAGAGCCTTGCTGTTCAGCAAAAATCAAAGTATTTTTAACAGTATTGCCTTTTTGTTTTTGGCTTCCTTCTAAATTGTTTAACACAGAAGAATAGAGGTTTAAATTAGCTTTTGCAGCCTGACAGTCACTCTTTAAATCATCATAGAAAAATAGCAAAAGTATGGCAGCATGCAAGCTGACACGTTTCTGACCCCACCGGTCCTTAGTCGTAGCTCACTTTTTACTGCCACCCGCTCAGAGATATGCCGACAGAGGACGTCACTGCACAAGCAGTTTCAAACTGATCATTTTGTTTGAAGCTGCAATTGGGTTAATAATGTGTTGCAGGGCACCTCATAACAGTAGGCAGAGATGGATTAAGATATACTGGGGCCCTAGGCAAGGTAGTAGATATGGGCCCCCTTGTGGTTCTTTTGGTAAGCTGAAGTGGAGAGAGGTGGCGGATGGGCCCCTTAACACCCACTAGGCCCCAAGCACTTGCCTAGGTTGCCTGGTGGACGATCCTGCTCTGACAGTAGGGTGACCAGATGGGTTCACTAAAAAGGACGACACAGACAGCAAAAACACGGATATTTCATCTTGTGATGACTAGAAAACTTGCATTTTCTCTTTTCGGTTTTAGACTTCTATGTTTCTTTTGAATTTGATATTTCACAAAACCTTTTACAAAAACTCATTAGTTATTACTTTTTTTTAACACAATGAAACCTCTAACCGCTGTAGGTACCCAAGCGGAACCTGGAATATATAGAACAGTGTTGCCATGCACACTACTTGATGTCATAATTATTGATAACATCGTAACGTAATGTCAAGCTGATGAGTCGAGAATGGCCAAAGGCTGATCAATCGCAGTATATATTAGGATCAGGAGGAGGTTACCTTTTTTCTGAAATGTACAGTGTTAAGCTATGTATCCACGTCGCGATTTTCCCGGTAACTAACAATTTTTTGAATGCCGAGCAGTCGTTTCCGTGGTATCGCAACGTGGGTACAGTCACATGGCCACGTGAATGTCGCTTAGCGCCACGCTGCAATAACAACCGTGACAGCGGATCAGATCGCTAAGATTCCTGACAACTCCCGCGCAAAGTAAGCTTGATCGCCCCAAGTCTCATTCGCTCCTAATGTGTAGCGTCGCATAACGTCATGCATACCCGCCAGCAGGAAGAAGCTGTTGTCAGGGAGACGTCGCAGGACCCGTCGGGCAGTGAGTACGGGGCTTAAGGACTTCACTCCCTTATAGCAAAAGTAGAACATAGCAGAATGCTGCCAAATGTGTTTACAGTAAACTCTTTTTAATTAAAACGTGATAGTAAAATCTGGTTTTGGGTCTGTCAGAATCGGTGACTTCATTGCAGGAACGTAAGAATTAAAATGACCTTTGTGCCGTTTAATGAACAAGGAAGTGAAGTTCAGAGGAGGCCTTAAATGAAGAACTTCAGACTTTGTACAAAGTCAGCCTCTCAGCTCCTTCTGATTAGAAAACAGATGCCATCTGAACATTATAGCTACAGCTAGGCTGGTGTGAGCTTCCATACCATGTTGTGTTCCTTCATACGAAGCACAGCACATATCTAGTGTCAGATATTAAATATATATAAACTAGGTTCAGCAGTAGTTTCATCATTTTTCTAATCACCAAAGTATGAAATATCAACTACTTGTCATTTACAGTCAGTAGGTGGCACTCCAAATAATCCACCCTCCTTTGTACAACTTTAACATCTGTAGTGCTGAAATGAAATGATAGCACACTGCAGACTGACTCACACAGGAGTCCCAGACAGGTTAACCAGATGGGACTCTGGTGTTTAACCACTTGAGATTCCAGGACGTGACTCATGTCCTGACTTGTCCTCCGTTTAAAAGGTTTAAAATGACAGTGTCACACTAAAAAATAAAAAAAAAAGAGTTTTGTAACCCATGGTTAAGTTTTCATCCTTACCTACCTAATGAACACTTTTTGTAACAATGAATTACAGTCACTCAATGAATACGTTTGTGAGCTGTGGGATCTTTGGCATCAATAATGTGAGAATTGAATAAATTTAAATATTCTCCTTGAAAATCAACAGGTGAATTTTAATTGGCTGTTGTAGGCTCCACCCACTTTCCCGAATATTAATCCCAGTCACCCAGTGACCAAATGTGCTAAATTTGCTATTACCCACTTATGTGGTTTGCGACAGATTATCTACATCCTGCAGGACTTCAGTACCTGCACAGGGACGTAGATAATCGTCTATTGAACCCGAAGGCCGCCGCTCTCTCCGGCACAGCGTTCCCATTCAGTCATTCATCTCCCCTCTAAGTCCCCGTGTCAACAACTGCCGGCATCAGTGAGATGCCGTGGTCATTGTAACTACCAAAGTAACACGTACATACTTTACTTCCTGTTCACGTACTTATAATACTCTAAAAGGAAATAATGTGCAAGGCCATTTTGTGGCCAAATACACCTTACCTCCCACACTTTCCCATAATTACTACAAAAAACAAAACCATAAATAGTTACCTTAGGGACTGAACTATTTTTAATATGTATGTCAAGAGGGCATATTACTGTTATTTTTGAAAATGTTGGCTTGTAAATAGTAATGAACGTAAAACTAAAAAAATTCACATTTATTTTCAAATAAATTATTTGCGCCATATATTGTACTAGGGAAACCCCCCAGAACATATCATCCCAGGTAGTAAGGGATCTGTATACTGCCAAGTTTTGATAAAATTGGTCACAAGGCCCTGATTTACCTCACAGGAGCCTATAGGCACAGTTATCCTGGCACCCTAAACCTCGCCCTCCGTGGACCTACAAACCCCCACCGAACCGCACAAGTGTGCTGGCTGGCCCAGCTGTCACTTCTCTCTTACTTCCCTTGCCTGTTATAGGTAGCTAAAAGTGTCTCTCAGCATTAGGTAGCCAGAGGTACCCTCAGTATTAAGTTGCTAGAGGTGCCGAGAGCTGGGTGAGTAACTTGTCATTTAGGGCCTGTTTCCACTAGCCACGGATTTGCATCGCATCAAAACTGAAGCCAATGCATCTCAATGGAATAGTTTCCACTCCATGCGATGCGACCTGGGAAAATTATGGATGGAGAATTCCACAGCACGCATCCCCTAAGCAGTCACAGACAGCCGCCTCCAGACTTCTGGAAGACACCCGCGGCTGGATGCGATGCAATCACATCTGGCTAGTGGAAACAGGCCCTAGTGGAAACGCTCTACTCAGGACTCTGCATAGGGAAAGAGGGAGGGATGTGCTAGGGGAAGGGAGTGAGATGCCTTTCCATCATCGGACACCTGTAGGCAAGCGCCTACAGTGCCTTTTGGTAAATCTGGCCTTGTTGGCCACACACACGCACCTCAACCTGAAGCAATAAAACTGATATCTACTTCAGATTTTCTACAAGTTATTCAGATAAAGGCAGTAGATACCGTTAGATATTAATTCTTCTTCTTCTTACCGTATAAACTCTGTTGGTGGCATCTGGCACGGCGATGCCATTCCGATACCACTGATAACGTGGCAGCGGCCTGCCCACCGATCCACACTCCAGAACTAGCCTTTCCCCAGTCAGGAGTTTTTGTGGCTGGGGGTGCGTGCAGATTTGTAGCTTGTTGTCAGATATTCCTGCGAGAAAACAAAACAAGGCCTGACTTGGGATGCTGACGTAGACTAGTCATCCAAATAACTTTATTTATAGGATACTTCGTATTATTACAGGTGGACTAAAGTTTTGCAAGCATTGAACTCTGTAAGAAGCGAAAAAATATAAGCACTGGGTTGTATTCACAAAATGCGTAACACTAGCTTTCTTAGCAACGCATGCACTAACTAGGCAACACGGGTGGTACTAACTGTGCAACTTGGGCTACCTGATGCAAAAACCAGTAAATTGCCATGTGCTCCCTACGCATGACAATTTTACTGACATTTGGTGAACACACCTCCATACTGTAGTTGGACTAAGGAGAATGTTGCACCACTCCTGCAAAAAATACTGTATGTTCAATGCCAGACCCATTTGTAAGGGCAGGCGAGGTGGGTGTCTGCCCGTGGCGCAGTGCAGAAGGGGCGCACAGGGCAGGAGGGCACACTGAGACACAGCCCCAGGGAGAAGTGGGCCTACTTCTTACTCAGTTTCCCTTCTGTGCTCCATATAGACTTTATACAAGTATAAGGATATGTATCAAATATATTGAAGGAACTCAAAAAGTTTATATGCAAATATACAAAAATTCCTTATTGAAGACAACACTTGTGCAAAAATATTCATAAAAGGTATCCTTCAAGGGACATATTACATAGCAGAGAATGGCGAACATGCAGCAGCGATTCACATCAAGATTAGTGCAGTTGTAAATATTGAGGCGACAACGCCGACTTGATTCGGGATAGAACCTTCGTCAGGCCTCCACATATTAAGACAAATTCACCTCCAGCCCCTGCCACGTGTGGTCTCTGTATGTGAAAATTGAATGAGTGGTCTTACTTGGCTTCATCTTGCCCATATGTTTCTTAGGATCATAAATTAACTATACAGATTTGTCTTTATATGTGGAGGCCTGATGAAGGGTTTATCCCGAGAGTCGACGTTGCCTCAATATTTACAACTGCACTAATCTTGAAGTCAATCACTGCTGTGTGTTCGCCATTCTCTGCTATGGAATATGCCCCTTGAAGGATCCCTTTTATGAATATTTTTGCACAAGTGTTGTCTTCAATAAAGACTTAGACTTTTTGTATTTTTGCATATAAACTTTTTGAGTTTCTTCAATACTTTTTGATACATATCCTTGTACTGGTATAAAGTCTATGTGGGTGTTGGGGCAAACCTCTTAGGATATTGCTCTCTACATTTCCCTTTAAACGGAATATGATCTCTTCTGTGCTCCGCCTCCCCATTGCAGAGTTTCGGTGCAGCGGACAGAGATTACAGTGGACACTCACCGCCTCCGAGCTCCATGCGCAAGAGGTCCATGTCCCACCTGTCTTCATTATCAGCAGCGCTGCTCACGCTACTTCCTGATTCTAGAGCATGTGCGGCGCTGCAGACAGGAGACGTGGACCTCTAGCTCATAGGAGGTGAGTATCCCCTGCTCCTTACCTAAGTGAGCCAGGGCCCCTTATTTTTCATGTGCTTAGACTTAGAGTATCCCCTGTAATCCCATCCTGCTTCACTGAAACTCTGCATGTGGGGGGGGGGGGGGGGGGGGGGCATGGAAGGGGGGGGCCCTAGGAGAGGGAGGTAGGATAGAAGACGGGAAGATCTTGTTTTTGTGTTTAGTTTTTTATAGCTTTGGGTTGATTAAGCTGGAGCTCTCCAGAGTACCCAACAGACAATTATGCATGAGTCATGAAAAACAGATTATAATGCATCTTTTATTATAGTTTGAATGCCTGATGTGTCAGTCACAGGCGCTGACAGACAGAGCAAGGAAGCAGGAGATGCCATCATCTCACCTGTTTGTGTAAAGGTGTACAGAGGCGCCGAAAGGATAAAAATATATAAAAAGTTTAAAATTGTTCTGGTTGCGGTGGTGGACCAATCAACCATAAACAGACAACAAAGCTGTCGATTTTCAAAACATAAATACAGTTTATTCAATTGCTCCCAGTGGAGAGTCGCAACGCGTTTCGCGGGCAAGGACCCGCTTCTTCAGGCAATAAAGGGCAGGAGCAATACACTAGAAAATGACAGAGATATGTGGCAATCATCAGAATACTGTGTGTGGTACAATTGTATGCGTTCAGTATGTTATATCAACACATAATTATTACAGCATGGATAATAACAACAACATGCATATGTTTTCCATCAAAATTCCATATTACATCCTATATTCCATTGTGATCTTATTTCAAAAGATGCCATATTGGAGTGGTCTAGTTAGTAGTGGAATAGTATGTGGACCACTCCAATATGGCATCTTTTGAAATAAGATCACAATGGAATATAGGATGTAATATGGAATTTTGATGGAAAACATATGCATGTTGTTGTTATTATCCATGCTGTAATAATTATGTGTTGATATAACATACTGAACGCATACAATTGTACCACACACAGTATTCTGATGATTGCCACATATCTCTGTCATTTTCTAGTGTATTGCTCCTGCCCTTTATTGCCTGAAGAAGCGGGTCCTTGCCCGCGAAACGCGTTGCGACTCTCCACTGGGAGCAATTGAATAAACTGTATTTATTTTTTGAAAATCGACAGCTTTGTTGTCTGTTTATGGTTGATTGGTCCACCACCGCAACCAGAACAATTTTAAACTTTTTATATATTTTTATCCTTTCGGCGCCTCTGTACACCTTTACACATCCAGAAGTCCACCCTTGGTGGAAGGGTGATCTACCCTAAACATTCCCTCTATCCACGGAGAGCGACGTCTTAATCCTGAGTGGGGACAGGCTTGTTCTCCCCACCTGCCTGAACAGTGGTTGCTTTGGAGGCAACCCTGGTTTGTATGTATATTACTTGCATTTCATAATACATCCCACCCCCTATTAATACATACTACACTATATTGGGCTCTCGGTCTTCTATCTTTTATCTCACCTGTTTGTTACTAGCAGACATTTTTTACTGAGCACGTATAAGCCCTCAATGCAATTCCTGGCACAGTGTGGGACAATGTTTTTTTTTAAAACATGCATGTTTTCCTGGCCAGATCCATTTTATATCTAGGCATCATCTAACTCCCTCTCCTCCATGATACCATGGCCCGCCCCCTGTTCCCATGCAATTCACTCTCTTGCTTTCTGATTGGTGCAGAGGGCAGGAAGGAAGTGCTGCAACAGCCTTGCAGTCCATGCTAGCCCCTTACGACGAGCACTGTCCAATGGCATCATTGTGCATATCCCTGAACTGCAGCTGGGGAACGTACCACAAACACAGGGGCCACGGAGCGATCCATTCACAAGTAAAGGTTCGTACACACACCAGATTTATTATGGCCGAGGCTGCTGCTAAAGACCACCTCTGCATAGACTCTAGTGGAAGTACAGCATTTCCGACCCTCCTATGCACTGCTGAGAGATCTGGCCTGCCGGATCTTCCTGGCTGAATTCTGCCTGACACCATTGTTCTTACCCCTCCTTCTCCATTATGCACCGCTTCTTGTCTCTCCACCCCCTCCTTAGTAAAACAACATGTCGCTAGCCTGGAGGCTAGTGGCATGCCTGTAATCTTACAAATTCCATGTAGTATGGGGCCAACAGATTTTGAATACTATGAACATATTGTATAGGTACGCTTATATACTACATGGGAGTGGTGAAATTTGCCAATGACTGGCCAATCAAAATTTGATGTGTGTACCAGGCTTTAAGGCTATGGGTGTGATCCCACTTGAGGAATCCCATACAGCCATATCAATCCCTGCCACGTACTAATGAGGGCCAAAAGCCCTAAACAGGCAGTCTACATGTGGGGTTGGTGTGGCTGTGTAATATTTAAAGCTATAGGCTTGCTATACACTGGTTCTGGATGCTTGCCTGGCTTACAGGGGCGAAATAGGATAATTTGCATATTCAGTAGTGGTGCATTGTGGGTAACCACAAATGTTCACTTATAGCTGAATTATTGCACATTTCCTTCTGTTTTAAGAAGGCAAATTTCACTTGAGAGATGTAATTTTCTAAATCCCCCATAGTATTGCAGAAGCATGAACTTTTCAAATCACAAGTGCTAAGAAAAGCACTGCTAGTGGGTGCCCAGGCCTAAAACCTGGTACACACTTTCAATTATGATTGGCCAATCACTGACCAAGTTTACCCCCTTCATGTAGTATGAGGGTCTACAGAATGTTATGTTGAATGTTATGAACAGATTGTTTAAGTAAGCTTTCGTACTACGTGGATTTGGTAAAATTGGTCAGTGATTGGCCAATCATAATTGAAAGTGTGTAGTAGGCTTAAAACATAGTCTTCTGATTCCAGATCCTGGCAGGCACACTGACTTCTACTAAGTAAATCCACAAACACGATATGATGGAGACCTCACACCACAGGCTTGCTAAAACTTGTTGTTTTGCAGCACAGAGGTAAAACGACATGTTCTGGGCGGAGGCGGAGCCTGGGCTGTACAGACCTGCAGTATTGGCTGCTTAGAATGATGATTTTTTGTTTTCCAAAATAGTAGTATAATAATGTTTACAATGCCTTATGGCTATGTGTGTACTGCATGTCTTTTAATAAGACTAAGTAACACGTCAACACGTACACAGCTGGAGGTATAACAGTATATACGAATGGAACAAGTTAAGTAATTTAACAAAATATAACTTGCTAAACAAATATACCGGTAGATCTAAATAAACTGTCCAAAAGTAGCCAGGGGATCAACCCTTCTCAAAGAGAAATGCCTTTTAGGCTAAAACATAACCTTTATTAGGCTTAGAACTCAACAGAAATGAATATACAAAACTCTTCTCCTCTTTAAAGAGAACCCGAGGTGGCTTCCTAAGAATGAAATCCGCACACAGAGGCTGGGTCGGTCTGCCTATACTGCCCAGCCTCTGTTGCTATCTCAATCCCCCCTAAGTTCCCCCTGCGCTCTGCTATGCCCCATAAATCACAGTCGCGCCGTTGACACGCAGCGGGCTGTGTTTACCTCTGTAGTGTCACTCTCGACGCTCCCCCCGCCTCCTGCATAGCTCCGGTCCCCGCCCGCATCCCTTCCCTCCAATCAGCTGGGAGGGAAGGGACGCGGGCGGGGACCAGAGCTATGCAGGAGGCGGGGGGAGCAGCGAGAGTGACACTACAGAGGTAAACACAGCCCACTGTGACACGCTGCTTGTCGACAGCGTGGCTGTGATTTATGCAACAGAGCGCAGGGGGAATTTAGGGGGGATTGAGATAGCAACAGAGGCTGGGCAGTATAGGCAGACCCAGCCTCTGTGTGCGGATTTCATTCTTAGGAAGCCACCTTCTTTTTAAAGGACCACTATCGCAAAAATCTCAAAATTTAAAATACATGTAAACACATACAAATAAGAAGTACGTTACTTCCAGGGTAAAATGAACCATGAATTACTTTTCTCCTATGTTGCTGTCACTTACAGTAAGTACTAGAAATCTGACATTACCGACAGATTTTGGACTAGCTCATCTTCTCATGGGGGTGTTTGCAGGTATTTCTTTATTTTTTAAAGCACTTAGTGAATGACAGTTGCTCTGTCCAACTGCCAAAAAAAGTGTACGGCGAGAAGGGAGGCTGGCCAGCATCTTCGTATAAATCTTTTTCAGGGAATGTCTTTATAAAGAATAAAGGTCATGCTGAGAATCCCCCATTAAGAAATGGACTAACCCAAAACCTGTCGGTAATGTCAGATTTCTACTACCTACTGTAAGTGACGGCAACATAGGAGAAAGGTAGTTTATGGCTCATTTTACTCTGGGAGAAACATACTTCTTACTTGTATGTGTTTTAAATTTTAAGATTTTTGCGACAGTTCCTCGTTAAGGACCACTCCAGCGAAAAAACGAAGCAGTTAAAATCTGACAAAACCAACAGGTTTTGGACAAGTCCATCTCCTCATGGGGGATTCTCAGGGTTTTCTTTGATCCTGAATTGCAGTTGCTAGGTCTGACAAAATAGTAAGCCAGTGAGTAGGGAGGCTGGCTGGTATCTTACTATTTTTTTTCAGTTAAACTGCCATTCAGGAAATACTTTTGAAAACAAAGAAAACCCTGAGAATCCCCCCTGAGGAGATGGACTATTCCATAACCTGTCAGTTCTGTCATATTTTAACGGTTTTCTTTTTTCGCTGAAGTAGTCCCTTAACCTCCTTAGCTGTATGCTCAACACTGTGTCGGGCATACCGCTCTCTGTCCTCAGGAGTCCCCCATAATTAAATAATTTGATCACATGGATGTAATACCTTTAGCTAGCACTAGGCTACCTAGTAAAGGTGTCCGTCGCCCCCGGATCACCCCCCCCCCCCGCCCGTTTTTACATTACACAGCCTGGATCCAGCGATCATGCAGCCTCCCTGCTCAAAGAGCTCAAAGGGTTTTGATTTAGCACTAGCCCGTGGTGTAGCTCGAGATCATTGGGGCCCCAGAGCAAAACTTTCATGGGCCCCTGAGAGGCACTCTTAGGCAATGCCACGCTTGGAGCATTCTGCGCAGGTGCACAAATACTGCGCCTGTGCAGAACACTCCAGGACACATGAGTGTGACAGCGAGCGGCCCTGCCCCACGCTCGCGCAGTAGATGCCGACCTGGCAAGGGAACCCCAGGAAACTGGAGCTGCGTCAAGGGACAGATCGGCTGCTAGGGGCTGGAGGAAGCCCCAGGTAAGTAGATCTGTTTTTTTGCCTCCGATGTTTCCTTTAATTGGGCAATTTACATTCTCATGCATTCAACACTGTACATAGTTTATGGGCACTGAGACAAAGTCAGAGGATGAAGAAACACAAGAAAGTTAATGGTGAATACATTAAGTACCACCTGGCCCTCTATGCTGCAGGGCTCCATAGCAACTGCTATGGCCAGGGCTGGATTTACCATAAGGCACTGTAGGCACGTGCCTACAGGCGCCTGATGATGGAAGGGCTGCTCACTCACCTCTCCGATGCAGAGTCCTGAGCAGCGTGTAAATGTGAGGTTACTCATGTGGCTCTTGGCATTCCTGTGACGAGAGCTCTCTTCAGTCAGGGGAAACTTAATACTGAGGATACCTCTGTCTACCTAATGCTAAAGGATACCTGTAGCTACCGATGACGGGCATGTGAACTAATGGAGAAGTGAGAGCTGGGACAGCCAGCACACTTGCGGTGCAGTTTGGTGGGTGTTTGTTGCTTCACGGAAGACGAACTCTAAGGTGCCTATAGGCTCCTGTGAGGTAAATCCGGGCCTGGCTATGGCTGCTATGGCTTAATGCATTGCCACGCCCCACTTTGTTTAAAATATAGCACCTTACTCTGTTCCTCTCTAACCTGGATACTCCGGGCTCTTGCTCAATACTGTTGAGTACCGGCTTTTGCAAGTCCTTGCACAGTTTTGCACATCTAAGCAAGATCTTATAAGCGACTATCAACTGAGAAGTATGTAGTAATTACCCTGATTCTTTGTACTACGCAGGGCTGTGGAGTCGGTACAAAAGTCTTCCGACTCCAACTCCGACTCCTCAGTTTATGAAACCACGACTCCTACTCCGACTCCGGGTATGGCCCCGACTCCGACACTCCGACTCCTTACTCTAATACTTAACAGGGCTGTGGATTTTGTACCAAAAATCATCCGACTCCGACTCCTCAGTTTATGAAATAAACGACTCTGACTCCAGGTGCCCAAAATTGCCCCGACTCCGACTCCACAGCCCTGGGCTACGAGATAATTATATTTGAGTTTTCTATAGACAACCATCTTGTAAAAAAATGGAATTGTGTTAGTCAAAGGGACACCTTAAACCAGTGTTATTACAGTAATGATGACTCTTCAACTTTTGGGCAACCTCTGTACAAACACACTGCTCGGCTATTTGACAAATAATCGTTTCAGCCAACCAATATTACATGTAGGTTTCAGCCCTAATTTAAAGGGGGTTGTCATTCTGGTGTTATTAGAAAAAAAGATCTGATCATAGTTTAGCAAGGAGAAGCTACATTTTCTAAAAGCCCCCTAACAGGTATAATTTAACTCTAATAGGGTGTGACATTTTATTTGTGGTGCAATATACTTACTGCAGAAATCTATCCGGACAAGTAAATAGGATGTCAGTGCGAGCCACAGCTCATTACATCTCCCCGATATCTCTAAGTAACTCACCATGACAGGCCAAATTGCTTTCAATAACATCCAGCTGGACCCAGTTACTGAAGTCATAGGAGTGGCTGTTGTTTACTCTGCAGATGTACGAACCGGCGTCATTCACATCCGCAGGATTAAATGCCAGCTCTGACGCATTTCCATATGGAACCTGAGAGAGATTATTCACCAGAAGAGGAAAATCAGCAGGTTGCATGCAGTATACATTGTCCAAGTATCCATCCGTGCTCCTTCACTAAGTATCCTTAATCACTTCACCTCTAAGGGTTTTTTCCCCTAAAAACCAGAGTTTTTAAGGGAATTTTCTTTGGTGGTACCTTTTGCTAGGAATAATTTCATTTTATATGCATTTTAAAGGGATAAGAAAAAAAAATCATTATTTCTCAGATTTCAGCCATTATAGTTTTAAAATAAAAAAAAACACACACATTTTATTTGCTCATTTGTCACGGTTATTACAACATTTAAATGATGTCCCCCGTGTGGCGACAATATTTTGGTTTTCTCATTGTACCCTATCAATAATTAGAAACACTCATTTGCAAAAATAATAGTTATACACCCTCATGGAATACATATTTAGAAAGCTAAGGTAACAATTGTCACAATATTAGCTCTCTATTGGCCCTGTGTTGATAATAATCACTTCTATAGATGCTTTAAATAGTAGTAATCATTAAAGAGAACCCGAGGTGGGTTTGAATAATATTATCTGCATACAGAGGCTAGATCTGCCTATACAGCCCAGCCTCTGTTGCTATCCCAAACCCCCCTAAGGTCCCCCTGCACTCTGCAATCCCTCATAAATCACAGCCACCCTGCTGACAAACAGCTTGTCAGAGCTGGCTGTGTTTATCTCTATAGTGTCAGTCTGCTGCTCTCCCCGTCTCCTGCAGAACTCCGGTCCCCGCCTGCATCCCTTCCCTCCCTGCTGATTGGAGGGAAGGGATGGGGGCAGGGACTGGAGCTATGCAGGAGGCGGGGGAGCAGCTGAGACTGACACTACAGATGTAAACACAGCCTCACAGCGTGGCTGTGATTTATGAGGGATTGCAGAGTGCAGGAGGACCTTAGGGGGGTTTGGGATAGCAACAGAGGCTGGGCTGTATAGGCAGACCCAGCCTCTGTATGCAGATAATATTCTTTAACCTCCTTGCCGGTTATCCCGAGCTCAGCTCGGGGTAACCTGCGCAGGAGGATATCTCAGGCCCCGCTGGGCCGATTTGCATAATTTTTTTTTTGTTACAAGCAGCTAGCACTTTGCTAGCTGCTTGTAACTTCCGATCGCCGCCGCTCGCCGCCGATCCGCCGCAATCCGCCGCGCCGAGTCGCTCCCCCCCGCCTCAGAGCCCTGCGCTGCCTGGCCAATCAGTGCCAGGCAGCGTTGAGGGGCGGATCGGGATTCCCTATGACGTCCCGACGTCCATGACGTCGGTGACGTCATCCCGCCCCGTCGCCATGGCGACCGGGGAAGCCCTGCAGGAAATCCCGTTCTCAACGGGATTCCCTGCATACTCTGATCGGGTGGGGGGATGCCGCCGCTTAGCGGCTATCATGTAGCGAGCCCTTGGCTCGCTACATGATTTAAAAAAAAAAAAAAAAATGTGCGGCGCTGCCTCCTTGCCGGATTTTTTAGACCGGCAAGGAGGTTAAACACACCTCGGGTTCTCTTTAAAGAGAACCCGAGGTGGGGTTATGGCAATGCTATCCACATACAGAGGCTGGGTCTGCCTATATTGCCCAGCCTCTGTTGCTATCCAGATCCCCCCTAAGTTCCCCCGGCGCTCTGCTATCCCCCATAAATCACAGCCGCGCTGTCGACGCACAGCGTGTCACAGCGGGCTGTGTTTATCTCTATCCGGTTCAGCGCCGCAGTGCCGAAAATCTCATGCATCCGAGCAACGTTCACCTCCCATTCATTCGCCTATAACTTTATTGCTACTTATCACAATGAATTGATCTATAGCTTGTTTTTTCCGCCACCAATTAGGCTTTCTGTGGGTGATACATTTTGCTAAGAGCCACTTTACTGTAAATGCATTTTAACAGGAAGAATAAGAAAAAAACGGAAAAAATTCATTATTTCTCAGTTTTTGGCCATTATAGTTTGAAATTAATATACGCTACCGTAATTAAAACGCATGTATTTTATTTGCCCATCTGTCCCGGTTATTACACCATTAAAACGATGTCCCTATCACAATTTATGGTGCCGATATTTCATTTAGAAATAAAGGTGCATTTTTTCAATTTGCGTCCATCACTATTTATAAGCTTATAACTTTAAATAATATAATAACATATTCTCTTGACATGCATATTTAAAAAGTTCAGACCCTTGGGTAACTATTTATGTTGTTTTTGTTTTGTTTTTTTAATTGTTTTTTTTTTTTTTTTTTTTATAAAAAAAGTGTATGTGGGTAATTTTTGGTGTGGGAGGGAAACTGCTAATTTTAAATGTAAAATAATGTTTTTTTTTAATCAAAAATGTATGTGGGTGCAGTTTACTATTTGGCCACAAGATGGCCACAGTGAAAAAAGTCCTAGATGCGAACCAGCTCGCATCTAGGAACTAAAATGCTGAGGAGTTGTTTCCTGGGGGCAGAAATACCGCGCTCTCTGGAGAGAAAGCGTCGGTATTTCTGCGGGGAAGTTAGATCGGTGAATGGGAATTATATTCCCATTCACTGATCGGGGGGCTAGCGGCGGGCAGCGGGAGCGCGCGCGGGGGCGCGCCCGATCGCGCGCACGAGCCGGCGGCAGCACCAGTGCCTATCTGGACGAGGAAACTCGTCCAGATAGGCCGAACTGGCTATACTGTCAGTCTGCTGCACCCCCAGCCTCCTGCATAACTCCGTACCCGCCCATGTCCCTTCCCTCCCGCTGATTGGAGGGAAGGGACGCGGGCGGGGACCGGAGCTATGCAGGAGGCGGGGGAGCACGCAGACTGACAGTACAGATGTAAACACAGCCCGCACAGCGCGGCTGTGATTTATGGGGGATAGCAGAGCGCAGGGGGAACTTAGGGGGATCTGGATAGCAACAGAGGCTGGGCAATATAGGCAGACCCAGCCTCTGTATGTGGATAGCATTGTCAGAACCCCACCTCGGGTTCTCTTTAACAAAATGATTTATCATCCCCTTCTTGCACCTCTGACACTGTAGTTGCCATTGGCAGGTTTTGGAGCTGTATCAGTTATGTATAGAATGCTTGTAGGGCCCCATAGAAAACTTGCACCGGGGCCCATAGCTCCTAAGCTACACCACTGCTGCAGCCCCTCACTTTCATGAACAGCTCCCTTGTAGTGATAAGCGTAATGACCTAATTACGCTTATGCAAAGTTTCACGTAATTCGCGAAATTATGATTATGGCCGTAGTCGAAATTTCTCAAACTTCACAAAATTACACCAAATTTTGTGTGTATGGGGATTTTCAGAATTACGATCGTTTTTCGTGATTATGATCATTTACATAACACAAATTGGAATTTCGTGTTTAACACGGAAATTCGTCTGTTCTCGAAATTGTGTTCCAGTTCAGAGCCTCCTGATACATTTAAAGCGACAGCACTTGCAGGTACCTTTGCATTATCAGATATTGTAAGGCCCAAAACCAAGTGTCTCAGCATGCATGACCACTTAGTGCATCTTGACAAAGAGCACCTGTCTTAGAAGTGGCTGCAGGTAGCGCTTCCTGATACATTTAAAGCAACAGCACGTGCAGGGACTTTTGCATTATCAGATATTGCAAGGCCCAAAACCAAGTGTCTCATCATGCATGACTGCTAAGTGCACCTTGACAAAGAGCACCTGTCTTAGAAGTGGCTGCAGGTAGAGCCTACGCATTTAAAGTGACAGCACGTGCAGGGACCTTTGCATTATCTGATATTGCAAGGCCCAAAACCAAGTGTCTCTGCATGACCGCTAAGTGCACCATGGCAAAGAGCACCTGTCTTAGAAGTGGCTGCAGATAGAGCCTCCTTATACATTTAAAGCGACAGCATGTGCAGGGGCCTTTGCATCATCAGTAATTGCAATCAATGCACCGGCGTACCTACCGGGGATGCGACCCCATCAGCCGCAGGGGGGCCCGGGGCCGCTCTAGGGCCCGCTCACTGTGCGTGGGGGGAGCACCGCACCGCCCGCCCGATTCTGGACCCCACACAAGGTGCTCAACTGGCCGCAGCGTCTAATAGACGCTGCGCCAGTTCATTCCACGCAGCCCCGCTCCAGCAGCCTGCATATTCCTCCGGCAGGCAGAGCAGGGCTATGGCAAGATGGCTGCCGAAGAAGCCCTGCACTGGAGACTATTTGTGTCTCCAGTACAGGGCTTCGGCAGCCATCTTGCCGTAGCCCTGCACTCTGCCTGTCAGCGCGGGAGATGTGCTGCAGTGCACAGCAGGATCATCGGGGAGCTGCGCACCAGAGGCCAGGAGAGACTCCTGGCAGGTAAGTGAATTGTTTTTCTTTTTACAGGGGCATTTTTTTTTTTGGTAACTGCTGCCCACATTACGATATTCTGGTGTCTGCTGCCCACATTACGATTTTCTAGTGCCTGCTGCCCACATTACTTTTTTCTAGTGCCTGCTGCCCACATTACGATTTTCTGGTGACTGCTGCCCACATTAGGATTTTCTGGTGACTGCTGCCCACATTGCGATTTTCTGGTGTGTCTGCTGCCCACATTGCGATTTTCTGGTGACTGCTGCCCACATTGCAATTTTCTGGTGACTGCTGCCCACATTAGGATTTTCTGGTGACTGCTGACCACATTGCGATTTTCTGGTGACTGCTGCCCACATTGCGATTTTCTGGTGACTGCTGCCCACATTGCGATTTTCTGGTGAACTCTGCCCACATTACGATTTTCTGGCCCACATTACGATATTCTGGTGAACACTTCCCACATTACGATTGTCTGGTGAATGCTGTCCACGTTACAATTTTCTGGTGACTGCTGCTCACGTTACGATTTTCTGGTGACTGCTGCCCACATTACGATTTTCTGGTGAACTCTGCCCACATTACGATTTTCTGGTGAACACTGCCCACGTTAAGATTGTCTGGTGAATGATGTCCACGTTACGGTTTTCTGGTGAACGCTGCCCACATTACGATTTTCTGGTGAACTCTGCCCACATTACGATTTTCTGGCCCACATTTCGATATTCTGGTGAACGCTGCTCACCTTACGATTGTCTGGGGACTGCTGCCCACGTTACAATTTTCTGGTGACTGCTGCCCACATTACAATTTTTTGGTGACTGCTGCCCACGTTACAATTTTCTGGTGACTGCTGCCCACGTTACAAATTTTTGGTGACTGCTGCCCACGTTACAATTTTCTGGTGACTGCTGCCCACGTTACAATTTTCTGGTGACTGCTGCCCACATTACAATTTTTTGGTGACTGCTGCCCACGTTACAATTTTCTGGTGACTGCTGCCCACGTTACAAATTTTTGGTGACTGCTGCCCACGTTACAATTTTCTGGTGACTGCTGCCCACGTTACAATTTTCTGGTGACTGCTGCCCACGTTACAATTTTCTGGTGACTGCTGCCCACGTTACGATTTTCTGGTGAACTCTGCCCACATTATGATTTTCTGGCCCACATTACGATTGTCTGGTGAAATGCTGCCCACTTTACAATTAAGTTACAGTGAAACGCTGCCCCATTACGATTGTTTGGCACCTATGGGGGGCGGGCCCATCCAAATATTCGCAGGGGGGCCCAGTAATTTCTTGTTACGCCCCTGAATCAATGAGTGTTTTTCCTGAGTTTAGTCATTACCTAAATGTGCATAATTACTAACCAAACTACGTCCATTTTCTTACTAAAATAACTTTGCTTCTATAGAGATCATGAAATTAAGAAATTTCGTGTTTAAAAACGAATTTGAACCGGAACGCGAAATTTCACTTACGTAATTCTGCATTACAGTTTGTAAGGCAATTATGAAATTACGATTTCGTGTCGTAGTGGCAAAATTCGTGTCCGTAATTAAGGAAACATGAAATTACGAAAATGTCAGCTCAACACTACTCCATTGATGTCCCTTTTTCATATGTTGCTCCCCATTTACAGGCTTCTCTTTCATATATAGCAACCTCTATTTAATGTCCAGGTGCCGCCTTAGGCTGTAGCCGCCCAAGACCCGGGCCTTTGCGGCTTTTCCAGAAATCTGTCCCTGTCTGTTTCTACCATGCATATTCATGTCTCCTATGCCATGTATTACCTCTTTGTCCATTTTGAACCACTGGTAATTGACAATGGGATGGCCAGAAGCAACACAGGAAAGCTTGACCATCCGTCCTGACTGGACGGCTACCGACTCTGGCTGCACCACCACTTTTATACCTGTAAGAAAGACAACAAGAGCTATTACAGCAAAAAGACTTAACGTTTGATGGATAAAGAATATATATATCATAACGTTGATGTATAAAGATCTTATGTATAAAGAATAACTACCGTACATGTATTTACTAGTTTCCAGGTACTGCTTCAACCACAATCTCCACTCTGCACACAACCTTCTTCTGTCCACCTCTACAACCATCTCCTTTCATTCACATATACAAGATTTCTCAAGAGCCTCTACCCTCCTCTGGAATCCCCTTCCAAAACACTTCCATCATTCTCCAACCCTTGAAATCTTTAAAGGACACCCGAGGTGACATGTGACATGATGAGATAGACATGTGTATGTACAGTGCCTAGCACACAAATAACCAGGCTGTGTTCCTTTTTTTCTTTCAGGACTGGGTCAGAGTACAGTGCGACCCTCAAAGAAATTATAACTATAAGACACTTTACTAGCAGAAAATGGTTTCTGAGACCAGGAAAGCGATAAAAAGGGTCAATAGTTCATAGATTTTAGCTCTGGCATACTTCAATGAAGGTGTCATTGAGCAAAAACAATAAAACAGTAAAAACTCAAAAAGTAGATTTAAATTTAAAATAAAACTGTGGAATACCTTAAAAATCATTTTAGGAGAAGGAGGATAGATACAATTGTTTATTTCATTAGTTTATTTTCACCTCGGGTGTCCTTTAAGTGTTCCTTCAAAACTCACTTTTTTCCGACATGCATACGCTCAAACTATTTCCCTTCCACCTCTGGGCAAGTTGTGCTTCCTACTACATAACCTAAAATTCTTCTAGATATACATATTGTACATTACCCCACTGCTTGTTTCCTCCCTATTCCTTAAGATTGTAAGCTCACAAGGGCAGGGCTTTCTCACCCCTTGTTTCTTGGAATATGCTATACATTTTGTTTATTATGTTACATGTGTCACTGTAATTACTATGTCTACCAACTCTCTATTATCTCCCAATGTCTATTTTTTTGCTGTACACCATTGTCTGTATTATTGTGTACCCGTATTTGTTTCTTACTTTGTACAGCGCCACAGAATATGTTGGAGCTTTAGAAATCAATAATAATATAAACATGGGTTGAACTTAAGTTATCCTTTTGTCTCCTGGGGTTCCCATAATAGTAAGTGCGCAACTTACCCCCTCTCTGTCCCTTTCGAAATGTTGCGATGCAACCTAGCATCACATGGCAGGAGGGGACCTGTCACCACAATCAGTGTAATTTACCCAGCTGCAAAAGTGATGGCAGAAAAGGGTTAAGTCAGGAAGGCTGGACTTCTGCAGTTACAGTGATTGGCAAACATGCCATTAATGGGACAAAACCAATCTCAACTTAAAGGGGAACTGTAGTGAAAGGTATATGGCGGCTGGCATATTTATTTCCTTTTAAGCAATGCCAGTTGCCAGGCAGCC
Organism: Hyperolius riggenbachi; assembly: GCF_040937935.1. Classification (NCBI taxonomy): domain Eukaryota; kingdom Metazoa; phylum Chordata; class Amphibia; order Anura; family Hyperoliidae; genus Hyperolius; species Hyperolius riggenbachi. The sequence goes on from NC_090646.1 coordinate 636,880,022, forward strand.
CTGCTGATCTATTAAGCCACAGCAGTGTATAAATTACACCAGAAACGAGCAGAAAATCTTGTCAGATCTGACAATAATGGTAAAAACACCTGATCTGCATGCTTGTTCAGGGGCTATGGCTAAAAGTATTAGTGGCAGAGGATCAGCAGGATAGCCAGGTAACTGGTATTGCTTAAAAGGACATCAATATGGCAGCCTCCATATGCCCCTGACTAGAGTTGTCCTTTAAACCCCCCCCCCCCCCCCCCCTCAACACACACACACACACACACACACACACTTCTGTAGATGAGAGATGGCATCATTGATTATCGTGACAGGCCACTCCCTGCCATGTGACACTAGAGGTGTGGCTAGAGGTGTGGCAGGGGCATGTCTTAGTGTCCCTCTTGCTCATCTAAAAAAATGGTGAGATATGTACCAGTAAGTAGTTGAGTTCAAAATATATTGCAACGGTCAAGGCCTCATTATAATGATGTTTCAGTTTGACTAATGAAGCTCACAGAACTTGCAGAGTTGCTCCTGTCTTCTAGTTTTTACTCATAAGGCAATATACAATGAATAACACTTACCTGGTGGCTTCAGGATCTGAACAGCATTAGACTGGCCAATACTTTGTAACAGATCAGTCAGCTCCTTCGTGGTGCATCCTTGCTCTCCCATGAGCCTCAGCAGGTTGCGGGCAGGACTTCCCTCCGGCTCCATAACTTTCAGTGAACACTGGTGAAGCTCTGTGGAGCTGTAAATAAAGTTGTTCATTCAAAATGGGATCAACTTATTCAAATCAGCCATGTAACAGGGATGATCATAATCAGATAATTGCCATCAGGGGCGTCGCTAGCCCTATTTTGGGGGGGCCCATGCCCCCAATCTGTCCTGGTGTGCCACGGATCTCCCGGCCACCGCTGCCCCCCTCTGCCCTGCTCCTCTCAGCTGTCCCCGCTGCCATTCAGACCTCGATCAGCGCCGGGCGACCAGATAGAGCGGGCGCTAGGACCTAGCGGACACCACTGATATGCCGAAGTGACATCACTTCCGCATATTTGTGCCCGGCGCCCGCACTATCTGGTCGGGTCGCCCGCTGATCCTGAGGTCTGACGCAGCAAGGTAGGTGGGGTGGGGAGCACGCCTGTCACTCACTACCTAACAGCGGTCCCTGTCACTCACTCACTACCTAACGGGGGTCCCTGCTGTCACTCACTACCTAACGGGGGTCCCTGCTGTCACTCACTACCTAACGGGGGTCCCTGCTGTCACTCACTAACGGGGGTCCCTGCTGTCACTCACTAACGGGGGTCCCTGCTGTCACTCACTCACTACCTAACGGGGGTCCCTGCTGTCACTCACTATCTAACGGGGGTCCCTGCTGTCACTCACTACCTAACGGGGGTCCCTGCTGTCACTCACTATTTAATTGGGGGTCCCTGCTGTCACTCACTACCTAACAGGGGTCCCTGCTGTCTTTCACTACCTAACAGGGGTCCCTGCTGTCACTCACTACCTAACAGGGGTCCCTGCTGTCACTCACTATCTAACGGGGGTCCCTGCTGCCACTCTCTACCTAACGGGGGTCCCTGCTGTCACTCACTATTTAATTGGGGGTCCCTACTGTCACTCACTACCTAACAGGGGTCCCTGCTGTCTTTCACTACCTAACAGGGGTCCCTGCTGTCACTCACTACCTAACAGGGGTCCCTGCTGTCACTAACTATTTACCTGGGGGTCCCTGCTGTCACTCACTATTTAACTGGGGGTCCCTGCTGTCACTATCTAAACGGGGGTCTCTGCTGTCACTAACTATTTACCTGGGGGTCCCTGCTGTCACTCACTATTTAACTGGGGGTCCCTGCTGTCACTCACTATCTAACTGGGGGTCCCTGCTGTCACTCACTATCTAACTGGGGTCCCTGCTGTCACTTACTACCCAAATGGGGGTCCCTGCTGTCACTCACTACCTAACTGGGGGGTGCCTGTCACTACCTAACTGGGGGGTGCCTGTCACTACCTAAACTGGGGGCTCCTGTCACTGCCTACACTGGGGGGCTCCTGTCACTACCTAAACTGGGGGACTCCTGGCGCTACCCTAACTAGGAGGCACCTGTCGCTACCTAAACTATCCCGGCCAGCCAGCCCAGCATCACCACCAACCAACCAGCCCAGAATCACTATCAAAAAGGCCACAGCATCACCACCAGTCAGGCCAGCATTTACTTCAACCAGCCAAGCACAGCCCAGCATCACTGCCAGCCAACCCAGCCACAACATCGGCCACAGCATCACCGCCAGCCAGGCCACAGCATCACTGCCACTAGCTCACACATCATCCCCAATCCAGCCAAAAACAGTATTGCCAGCCAGGTACAGCAGCCAGTAGAGGAGAATTCAGAAGCCAGGTGAGAGGTGTCTACCATATTAAGGGGGCATTCTGCCTATTTATGTGAAATGCTGTCTATTTATGTGCCTTATGACTGCTGAATTTGTCTTGTTGAGGGCCTCAAGATTGCTGAATTTATCTTGTTGGGGGCCTCACGCTTGCTGACTTTGTCATGTTGGGGGCCTCATGATTTGTGGGGGGCCTCATGATTGCTGAATTTGTCTTGTTGGGGGCCTCACGCTTGCTGACTTTGTCATGTTGGGGGCCTCATGATTGCTGAATTTGTCTTGTTGGGGGCCTCATGATTGCTGAATTTGTCTTGTTGGGGGCCTCATGTTTTCTGAATTTGTCTTGATAGGGGCCTCATGATTGCTGAATTTGTCTTGTTGGGGGTCACATGATTGCTAACTGCGAAACTATGGGAAAAGCTGAATCCTCATCATATGAGACAATAGCATTAAACCTACTTTTTTAGCTTTTTAAAACAGAAGATAAAACTGGGAGGTTCTAAAAAAAATGAATATATTTTTTCAGGAGTAGGATGGATGAAATTGTTTATCTGTTCAGTTTTTCAACTTGGATTTTCCATATTGTTCATGTATGTGTTAAAACGTTTGCATAGTATTTAGTTTAAATTGCTGTTGCCACTTTGCGATAGATAAGTGACTTATGGGTTGCAGTTTGGGCCTCCAAAAAGTTCGCCATCACTATCCTAATCTAATGTAGGATTGGCCCCACCCATGGCCACGCCCACTCACTGCATGACCACGCGCATTTATTGCAGCAAAGCGCTGCGCGCGCTGCACATATCCCCCACCTAGTGCCCCCAGGTGCCACCGATCTCCAAGGACCCTAGGAACGCCCCTGATTGCCATTACGTGAAATTTTGCGAAAATTTTTGCAATTACGTCTATATGTAATTGCAAATTGGTAATTCAATTGATTTTGTATAAGCATTTGTAATTACACATGAATTTACATGTAATTTACGCATAATTTCGTGCTAACTTTGGCGATAAATAGCAAATCCCCCATACATGCTTTGGCTACCAAAATTGCCACATATGTTATGGAGAATAGTCGGTACAAGTCAAAAAAAGAATTGTAGTTTTTGAGAAAATCGATTTTAAAAATGCAAAGAATAATGTTTTTTAAGCTCAGAAATATAACCGTTTAAAAACCATTTTTCTTTGTGTATTCAAAACCGATTTTCTCAAAAACTACAAGGACTTTTTGAAAAATTGTATTTTTGACTTGCAACCCCTATTCTCTTTCACATGTGTAGCGATTTTGGTAGCAATAGCCTGTATGGGGTCTTTGCTATTCGCCGTCAAAGTTGGCAAGAAATGATGCGTAAATTCATACGTCATTACAAATGCTTACAATTACATATGAAATGAATTACGCTTTTCCCTGAAATTTGGCATTACAATTACGATGCATAAATGACTAGCAATAAAAACAAGGATGTAAAACGCGTTCTAAACAGCCAATCAGTTATAAGAGCGCTAGTGAGAATAGGTGTGCTTCTGTAGCTTCAATCTTTTTCAACAACAACATTCTCCCGTCATACTCAAAGTCTTGAGAGCTGAAGCCACTAGGGGGCGCTCAATAGGCAGTAGCAGTGTTAAGGAATATTGCCCAAGGACTTCTTACTGAATAGGATAAGATGAGATTTGACGATGGTCTCCAGTGTCAGAGGTAGAGCCCCTACCCAGTACACTATTCAGAGAAATACAAGCAGTATGCAGACAAGGAACAAGATAGGGTCTGTAGGTTTGTTCTTATGTTGAATCAATATGTAAGTTGGAACACGGTGCCCCCCCCCTGTGTCTTCAGTGTCCTCCTTTGTCCCCCTGTGTCTCCAGTGTCCCCCCTCCAGTGCCCCCCTCTGCCCCCCCATGTCTCCAGTGTCTCCCTTCTGCTTTCCCCCCCCTGTGTCTCCAGTGTCCCCCCTCCAGTGTCCCTCTCTGCCCCCCTGTGTCTCCAGTGTCCCCTCTCTGCCCCCCCCCCCCCGTGTCTCCAGTGTCCCCCTCTGCCCCCCCCCCCCCTGTGTCTCCAGTGTCCCCCCTCCAGTGTCCCTCTCTGCCCCCCTGTGTCTCCAGTGTCCCCTCTCTGCCCCCCTGTGTCTCCAGTGTCCTCCTTTGCTCCCCTGTGTCTCCAGTGTCCCCCTCTGCCCCCCTGTGTCTTCAGTGTCCCCCTCTGCCCCCCTGTGTCTCCATTGTCCCCCTCTGCCCCCCTGTGTCTCCAGTGTCCCCCCTCCAGTGCCCCCCTGTGTCTCCAGTGTCCCCCTCTGTCCCACTGTGCCTCCAGTGCCCCCCCTCCAGTGTCCCCCTCTGCCCCCCTGTGTCTCCCTCTGCCCTCCTGTGTCTCCAGTGCCCCCCCTCCAGTGTCCCCCTCTGCCCCCCTGTGTCTCCAGTGTCTCCCTCTGCCCCCGTGTCTCCAGTGTCCTCCTCTGCCCCCCTGTGTCTCCCTCTGCCCCCCTGTGTCTCCAGTGTCTCCCTCTGCCCCCTATCTCTCCAGTGTCCCCCTCTGCCCCCCTGTGTCTCCAGTGTCCCCCTCTGCCCCCTGTGTCTCTAGTGTCCCCCTTTGCTCCCCTGCATCTCCATTGTTACTCTTTGCCCCACTGTGTCTCCAGTCTATCCCACTGTGCCTCCACTGTTCCTCCAATGTCCCCCTCTGTCCCTTGTGTCTGCATTGTGCCCCCCTGTACACCACCACTGTCCCCCTCTGTGACACTTCCATCCACAACTGCCCTCCCCTCCTCTGTGCTGCCACTGTCAACCATTATGCCACCAGGGTCCCCTTTTAAGTTTTTTCACCACCATAAATCTCCAACAAGCTCTGCACACCCCACTTCACCTATGGTGCGGAAGTGACATCATTGTGATGGACATCACGCCATTCTTATCAGCGGGTTGTACTTAACTCGGGACATAGTCTCCCCTCTATAATCCCCAATGTCAAAAAAAACTCTCCCCCCTCCAACCCAAAATAACCCCTCCAGTGCCAAAGATTATTCTACCCTCTAAAGCACCAGTGATCAACTCCAGTCCTTGAGGACCATAGCCATGCCAGTGTTTAGGATGGACCGAGAAATGTGATCTACCTGATGAACCTCACCCTTCCTGATTCAGTCCCATCAATTAATCTGAGCTGTGCCAAAAATGTGTGAGGACCCCAGCTGCTTTACACCTAGCTTAAAGAGGAACTCCAGTGACAATAATGTGATAAAAAAGTGCTTCATTTTTACAATAATTATGTATAAATGATTTAGTTAGAGTTTGCCCATTGTAAAAGCTTTCCACTCCCTGATTTACATTCTGCCATTTATCACATGGTGACATTTTTACTGCTGGCAGGTGATGTCAGTGGAAAGAGATGCTGCTTGCTTTTTTGTCAGTTAGACCTAGCTGTAAACAGCTGTTATTTCCCACAATGCAACAAGGCTCCCACAGTGTGATGTCAGAACCATGGTCCTGACATCACACTGTGGGAGGGGTTTCACCACAATAACAGCCATACAGAGCCCCCTGATGATCCATTTGTGGAAATAGATTTATCATGGGAAAGGGGGTATCGGCTACTGATTGGGATGAAGTTCAATTCTTGGTCACGGTTTCTCTTTAACTCCTGCTCCCTGTGAGAAAACTCTTGTTGCTCTGCTCCAAGGGCTCCAGTCCGCTTGCAACCCCATCCTTTATTGCTACTCCACTGGTTCTAGCTTAACCCTCCACGCTGTGATAAATAATAATCCTCTTCCAGAACCTAGTATATACCCTCTGTGATAAAGACACCCATTTCCATCTCCCGAAAACTTGATTGACCAATGACACGAACATCGGCAATCGACAGTAAATGCATTGAGATGAACGTTGCCAAAGTAAAACGGGGTGGATCCCGGCAGTAAGTGCCGCACACGGTCATTGGCAGTCGCCTGTCGGAACCAGCTCTGAAATACATGTGAACAAGCCCCACATAAAAGGTACTATTCACAGCTTTTGCCATTTTTCCCAAAAATTACTTTTCTGGACCCAGACCAAAGCTGACACCGGACCATATCTAATGTGCTCCTATTATCTCACCCTCTATTCCCGCAGCCTTTCCCTGTGGCCTCCACTTCTCAACCCCCTGCTGGGGTTTTACTTGTATGATTCTTACTTGGAAATGACTGAGAACATGAGCTAAAGAATGGCCAGGTATGCGAGCGATGTCAATCTACAGGCCTTACTGCAGGGTAGAAAAAAACAGGTCTGAGTGGTGTACCGCTGCTTGTAGAGATTGTATCTCAATTCCACTATTTGTGAACGGACTATTGTAGAGAAGGAAGTACTGTAGAATTAAATATACGGAGAATTCAAGATCCTCCTGGCGTTGGATTGCTTAACGGAGCAGTGCTCGGATTAGGCAGGAGTCATCCTTCAATCTCAACATCTTTTTCCTTTTCCTTCTTCTCTGTGTATTTCTCCCCTTCTTTCCTTCACTTTCCTGCACCTTTCTGGTGCTGTCCCCTATTACTTTTTTCTGAGAATGTCCATAACATACCAGATTAGACTTCCTTGGTCCTGCTAGGTTCCTGCTCTCAGCGGATAAAGTGGTTGCCCAGGTGTATGATCCCATATGGGCACTGGGCTGCACATGGAGGACCTCTCAATGGAATACCATGGAACCTCATCTTTGGGTTATTGCGGTACCTTCTGGTTTATTTCACTCCCATTAAAGTCATTTAATTGCTAGATATTGTGATAATACACTCTCAGGCAGCGCTGGTTGGCTGCGAGAGTGTTATATTTGCTTTGACTGTTCTCTGTTCTTAACACTGTTGTTTGTATGGATTTTTCCTTCTCTCTTTACTCTTTCTCTCAGTCTAAAAATTAGGCTGAGAAGCTGGGAGACATAAAAATCAGCACATTTCACAAAGGGCCAGATTTCTAGAAAGGACACACAGGTGCGTCTGCTGTCCACTGAGGCGGGGCTGCCCATAGGAGAGGTGGGCTGCACATGGAAGAGGTGTGGCTGAAAATGGAAGTGGCAGGGCTGCCCATGGGAGAGGTCTACACATGAAAGAGAAGGCTGTAAATGGAAGAGGTGTGGCTGCACATGGAAGAGGTGGGGCTGCACATGGAAGAGGTGGGGCTGCATATGGAAGAGGCGCACAGGGAAGAGGTGTGGCTGCACATGGAAGAGGTGTGGCTGCACATGGAAGAGGCGGGGCTGCACGTGGAAGAGGTGGGGCTGCACATGGAAGAGGTGGGGCTGCACATGGAAGAGGTGTGGCTGCACATGGAAGAGGTGGGGCTGCACGTGAAAGAGGTGGGGCTGCACGTGAAAGAGGTGGGGCTGCACATGGAAGAGGTGTGGCTGCACATGGAAGAGGTGTGGCTGCACATGGAAGAGATGGCTGTAAATGGGAGAGGTGTGGCTGCATATGGAAGAGGAGGGGCTGCACGTGGAAGAGACGTGGCTGCATGTGGAAGAGGGGGGGCTGCACATGGAAGAGGCGTGGCTGCACATGGAAGAGGCGTGGCTGCACATGGAAGAGGCGTGGCTGCACATGGAAGAGGCGTGGCTGCACATGGAAGAGGCGTGGCTGCATGTGGAAGAGGCGGGGCTGCACGTGGAAGAGGTGTGGCTACACGTGGAAGAGGTGTGGCTGCATGTGGAAGAGGTGGGGCTGCACATGGAAGAGGTGTGGCTGCACATGGAAGAGGTGGGGCTGCACGTGGAAGAGGTGGGGCTGCACGTGGAAGAGGTGTGGCTGCACGTGGAAGAGGTGTGGCTGCACATGGAAGAGGTGGAGCTGCACGTGGAAAAGGTGGCGCTGCACGTGGAAGAGGTGGGGTTGCCCGTGGAAGAGGTGGTTCTGCACGTGGAAGAGACGGGGCTGCACATGGAAGAGGCGGGGCTGCACATGGAAGAGGCAGGGCTGCACATGGAAGAGGCGGGGCTGTACATGGAAGAGGTGTGGCTGTACATGGAAGAGGTGTGGCTGTACATGGAAGAGGTGTGGCTGCATATGGAAGAGGTGGGGCTGCACATGGAAGAGGTGTGGCTGCACATGGAAGAGGCAGGGCTGCACATGGAAGAGGTGTGGCTGCACGTGGAAGAGGTGTGGCTGCACGTGGAAGAGGTGGGGCTGCACATGGAAGAGGTGGGGCTGCACGTAGAGGCAGGGCTGTACATGGAAGAGGTGTGGCTGCACATGGAAGAGGCAGGGCTGCACGTGGAAGAGGTGTGACTGCACATGGAAGAGGTGGGGCTGCACATGGAAGAGATGGGACTGCACATGGAAGAGGTGTGGCTGCACATGGAAGAGGTGTGGCTGCACATGGAAGAGGTGTGGCTGCACATGGAAGAGGTGGGGCTGCACATGGAAGAGGTGGGGCTGCACATGAAATAGAAAGCTACAAATGGAAAGGGGAGTTTATCGATTGGTAGCAGCACATGGAAGAGCTTCCCTGTCTTCTACAGTATATGCTATATCTATCTTGTTCTGAATTGCCTCTCTACACTGCTTATGTGATAAACATAATATTTTCCCAACTTTCAGATCTTAGCTGAAGCAGGGTGGACATTACATTGAGCCACTAGAACATCACAGTTGCTATTATGTAAGTATTACTGTAGTATTATGTAAGTATTACTGTATATATGGGACAGGGAATAGTAGGGCAGAGGATGACGTTAGACTTTTTGAGGTACCCAATGCATTATACAATATTTCTAATAGACTAGACCTTAGATTTCATAAAAACATTACATCGAAAGAAAAAAAATATATTGAAAATGAAAGCTCTCATTTTTTAACTGTTATCATTTTATCAATCCACTACTGATCAGGAAACACCTTACTTTTTGTGACTGAGTGGGTGGAGCTCAGAGGGATTAGGGCGGGAGCAATATGCGACTGACAGTGGAATAGCTTTGCACTGCATAGAGAAGTACAAAGCCAACAGTAGTGCAACTGAGATATGCTTAGATTGCCATTGGATATAAATTGGTAGCCCAGGTAAATGATCGATATCACGGCAATATAAATTATTTTCCTGATCTACAAGTGTAAGGCCATCTATAAGCTAGGTAAGGTGAAGGAGACCAACGGAGGTCAATCTGAATCCATGTTTCCTGATATGCAGGAGGGAGGCGTGGCTTCAGGAGGGAGGTGTGGCTTTAGGAGGGAGGCGTGGCTTCAGCTGACAGTGCAGTCACATGTGCCTATTGCCTAAAGGAGGAGTGGTTCAGACTGACTGTGCACAGGCAATTGCCAGTTGCTTTGGATAGATAAACTAGTGCACTAGTGCTTATGAAGGTGAAACCGCTCCTTAAAGGAGAACTATCACAAAAAATTGTATGATGTAAAATACATACATATAAGATGTACATTTCTCTCAGAGTAAAATGCATCGTAAATTACTTTTTTACTATGTTGCTGTCACTTACAGTAGGGAGTTAAAATCTTACAGGTTTTGGAGTAGTCCATATACTTTTGGGGAAGTCTCAGTTATTTCTTTATGTACAAAAGCACTTCCTAAATGGCAGTTGATTAGTCTAACTGCCAAATGGTGTGGAAATGAGTAGAGAAGGTGGCTGACCTCTTTGTATAGATCCTTTCCATGGAATACTTTTATAAATAATAAAAGTAATACTGAGAATCTGCTATGAGGAAATGGACTAATCCATCAGATCATCTGTCAGTGCATTTTAGTGTGGGACAAATGTACATTTTATATGATATATATTTTACCATTTTTTACCCCCAAGTGTTTTTTTCCCTTTTTTACGGACCAGAGCAATTTTCACCTTTTAGCGCTGCTCCCTTTTATTCGCCAATTATGTTATTACTACTTATCACCAAAATATGATCTACAACGTATTTTTTTCGCACTAATTAGGCTTTCTTTGGGTAGTACATTTTGCTAAGAATTATTTTATTCTAGATGAATTTTAATGGGAAGAGTGAAAAAAAATATGAAAAAAAATAGTTATTTCTCAGCCATTATAGTTTTAAAATAATACATGCTACCATAATTAAAACCCACATTTTTTATTTGCCCATCTGTTATTACACCATTTAAATTATGCCCCTAGCGCAATGAATGGCAACAATATTTTATTTGGAAATAAGTGTAATTTTTCAGTTTTTTTGTGTGTCAGGTCCATAATTACAAGCCTTTACATAGGAAAATAACAGTAATATACCCTCATGACATACATTTTTTTTTAAAAAAGTCCCTAAGGCAACTATTTATCTATTTTAGTCTGTAGTAGAACTCTAACAGAACTGACAGGTTTTGGACTGGTCCATCACTTCATGGGGGATTCTAAGCAAGGCTTTTATTCTTTATACAGACACTCCCTAAAAAGGATTTACACGGTGATGTTGGCTGGCCTCCCTGCTCGCTGTACACTTTTTTGGCAGTTGGAAAGAGCAACTGCCATTCACTAAGTGCTTTTGAAAATAAACAAAACCCTGTGGCTCCCCCATGAGGAGATGGGCTAGTCCAAAACCTGTGGGTTCTGTCAGATTTCTACTACCTACTGTAAGTGACAGCAACATAGGAAAAAAGTAAAGTGTAGCTCATTTTACTCATTTTACCCTGGAAGAAACATACTCCTTATTTGTATGTGTTTACATGTATTTTAAATTTTACAATTTTCGAGATAGTGGTCATTTAACAATGTTTGTTTGTTTACAAAAAGAGTTTATGAATAATTTATTTTGTACCTGGTCTGCAACTTTAGGTCAAGTTCCTAAACAATAGTTTACCTTCCAGGTTTTAGCTGGTTGGTGTGCAGCTCAATGGTGCAGAGAACTGCTTACTGTCAGCCAATTACCAGCCCTGGCCGGAACATGTGCTCTTAATGCTTGGCTGTCTCCCAGCAACATTTGTCATTAGCTCGGTCTATTTTTAATTAAGGAGAAGTAGTTACTTTTGAGCAGAGCTCAGCAGGGCCTTGCAGCACAGCACACAGGTACCCTCCCTGCTTCCCCTACTTCCTATCAGGCAACCGTAGTATTAACAATGTCATCTAATGATCTGATGTCACCCCTTGCTGGCCCCCAAGGATATTTGGGCGCTAGTGATTGGCAGAATTTGGTTGGCGCCATTGGCACCTGTATGAATAGCAGCAATAATGTTACATTTGTGCCCCCATGGTCCGTTATTTGTAGTGAAGCCGTATTTTGCATTGCAGGCAGCACCTGCTCCCGCTATTTATCGAGTGGCGCAGGTGCCCAAATTTCACAAATACTGCTGCTATTTATCCAGGCACCAATGGCAGCGCTCATATATATGCCGATTGCGGGCGCTCAAATATCCCTCTTCTGAAAATGTTTGTTTATTCAGCGGATTGTCGCTGGGAGGGGTGGCAGGACTATTGGTTGGGTCAGTCAAGGTTAGGCATGCGGGGGGGGGGGTGTTAAGTTTAGATGTGGGGGGTTTAAGGTTAGGCATACAGGGGTGGTTGTTGAGGTGGTGGTGGGGGGGGGAGGGTTAACCACTTCACCCCACAGGCTATTTTACCTTAACTGCCAGGAACTATTTTCACCCTTCCACGCTCCTCACATTCATTTGGCCATAACTTTATCACTGTTTATCACACCTGAATCATCTATCCCTTGGGGGGGGGGGGGGGGACATGACAGTAAACACCTACTCTGCTCTTCGTTTCCTTTTTCACTGCTCAGTCTTCTTGTTATCAGCCCTGATAAGAAACCCCGACTGAGCTTTTAGTCTAGCTTTTCTTCTGTGAAGTCTTTTTAAGCCCAAGCCTGCCCCCTTGTGGCCCTGATTTCCTGCTATGTATCCTCGTAGCAGGAAAGCAGAGCCAGGAGGGGGCAGGCTTGGTAAAATACATGAGGGTGCTTCGTCTCTGGTTCGCTTTAAGAAGTGTTTCTGTTCAGTAACTAGGGGGAGGGAGGGTTAATAAGAGGTTAATAACTATGACATTTATTTTTTAATTTACTTTTTGCTTTCATTTTAGTAGAAGTTGTTACCAGGAAGTGTTTAGTCACTTTTTTAAACTACATTTTCTACTTTTACTTTTATGAATGAACATGGCTCATGAATGTTCATTCATTCCCAGGTACTTTGATTGGCTCAGGGAACCGATGCCTAAACTTAACTGCCCCCTCCCCCAAACGCCTAACTTAAAAAAAACAAAAAACATGCCTAACCTTAACCACTAACCCCCCCCCCCCCCCCAACTTAACGAGGAACTTCAGCCTTAACAAACATACTGTCATTATGTTAATTAAAATAGATAGGTAATATAATCTCTTACCCACCCTGTTTTAAAAGAATAGGCAAATGTTTGTGATTTCATGGGGGCAGCCATCTTTTTGGTTGAAAGGAGGTGACAGGGAGAATGAGACACAGTGTCCTGATCACCCCTCCCAGCTGCGCGTGCTAGGCAACGAGAACAACAACATCAGAAATCCCATCATGCTTTGCACAGCATCGGGGGAAAAATACCCGTGCAGATTTCTTTGGTTGGGTGGATCTTAGCTTTTGTACAGCTAAAAATGAGGCTTGGGTAAGAAAACCAAAGTTCTGATGCTGTGAAACTGTTAACGAAACACTAAAACTTTTCAGTGCTGCTGAGTAGATTTTTAGTCTGGCGTTTCACTTTAACCCCCCCCATGCGTAATCGACCCCCACCACCAATCCGCCACAATTATGATAATATTGGGGTACCGCTATAGGCGCCATTGTAAATCACGGCTGTATGAAATTTGGGCGCCTGGGGCCAATAGCCAAATTTCCTGCTTCAATACCGATATTCTACAATCGGGTATTCCTGGGCGCCCAAAGTTTCACATGCCTCCATGTTTCATGCACACGCCGGCCTTCTGTTCAATAACAATAATGAGATAGTAGTGGAATTCCTAGAATGCTCTCCCCGGCTAAGTGTGCCTCATTCTGTTCCAGTACTGTGCCATGTTAGAATTCCCCGGTGTCAGGTTGTCAGCTTGTTGTCACAATACTAACATCAGCTACACTGGAATCCCAAAAGAAATGACACCCGGCGTGCAGCCAGCCATCCAATAGGGAATGTTGCAGTGAAACTGAACTCTAAACAAAAATATTACTTTTATCCTTCAAATGTGATTGTTATCTGGGTTATAAAAAGACTGGGCTTACTGCCAGGAGTGCTGAGTTTCTGCATGATCAAGCACCGGGTGCAAAGAGTTTGCCAGCAATGTTCTGGCCAGAGGAACCAGCAATTTTTGTTTTGTTTGCAAGACTTTGAAAAACCTCAAGCCTGATCTCACACATGCCACAACCTCTTGTATTGTAAGGCTGCATTTTTAATTTTTCACAGGGGATCTTTTTAGCACAAATATTTTGGGGGCAAAGACACTATCGTCAACTATTATTATAATTTATTGGATTCATATAGCACCAACATATTACGCAGTGGGGACAATTAATAAGGTTACGGACAATGATGAAAGGGGTGACAGACAACACAATGTAGGTAATGAGCAGTAATGCCTAAGGGTGCGTACACATGCCATACTGCAGCAAACGACGGGTCCGTCAGACCCTCCCGCTGGGCGGACTTTCTGCCGACAGTAGCGCATGTGTACACGTTGTCGGCAGACTGATAAGGCTGTTTCTGAAAGAAGCGGATCTGTCAAAAACAGTCTTATCAGTCTGCCGACAAGGTGTACACACGCGCTACTGTCGGCAGAACGTCCGCCCATTGGGAGGGTCTGATGGACCCGTCGTTTGCTACAGTATGGCGTATGTACGCGCCTTTATACACACAATGGCCTTGATTCACTAAGACAATAGCATGCCTTATCAAAGTTAACACACCTTATCAGAGTAGCATAGTGAGCGCCAAGAACCCGCAGGGGCTCAGGGCAGGACGAGTGGAGTTCTCGCCATTGCCAATTAGCAGGCATAAGTTCGTAGAACTCCCTATGCTACTCTGATAAGGTGTGTTAACTTTGATAAGGTGTGCGATTTGTCTTAGTGAATCAAGCCTATTGTGTGTATTAGTCTCAGGTGGCCATTTACTTAAAATATTTGCAGCAGATTCGACCATCAGATAGATTTTTGTCTGATGCCTATCAGGTCGAATCTGACAGAAATCTATCTGATCTAGGAATCGAATTTCAGAATGAAATCTATTGAAATTCGATCAAAATGCAGTGTTGCAGCATTCGATCCAATGCAACCCTATAGGCTATCGATCAGCTGCCAGTAGCCAATCGACCCAGATTTTCCGCCCGGACCGATTGAGCTAATCGATCGAAATCGGCTGCAAATCAATCGGCTGATTTAAAAGAGTCGATTTGCAATCAACCGATCGATTCTTTGGAATTGATTAGTTGAAAGATGGCTGAAATCGACCAGTGTATGGGCCCCTATAAGATACACAGAGCTAGATCATAGACCGCAGAAGAAGTTCAAGTTCATGTGTTATTCTGTGAGCAGGATGATGGAACAGGCACGATACACAAGGAGGGAGGGCTCTGCCAAAGGCTTAAAATCTAGATTGAGGGGATGGCGAAAGATCGGGTGGGGGGGGGGGGGTGTGTGCAGGTTCTCAGCAGAGAGAGTTAGGGCAGTGGTGAGTAGGGATGATCGTAATCTGCTAATTATGTATGGCTATCCGTAATTACGATTGCCATACATCCCCTGATTTCGTGTAATCCATTCCTAATTTTCATAATTTATTCCAAATTTATGCATCATTTTGTGCCGACTTTAGCAGCAGCCCCCATACATGCTATCATCATCACAGTTGCTACGTATGTTGCAAAGAAGGGTGGAAACAAGACAACATTTTTTTTATTTTTTTTAATTTTTCAAAAAGACCTTGTCGTTTGTGAGAAAATTGATTTTAAAAAGGCAAAGGAAAAATGTTTTTATACAAAAAAAAGACAGTTTAAAAACCATTTTCCCTTGCATTTTTAAAATCGATTTTCTTAAAAACTGTCTTTTTGAAAAATTATTTTTTTTGTCTTGTTCCCACCATTCTCCTCGACATACATAGCAATTTGGGTGATGATAGTATGTATGGGGGCTGTGCTATTGACCATTACATTCAGCACAAAATTACATGAAAATGACGCAAAATTGCTGATTACAATTTTTCCTGATTACATTTACAAACAAAAGTAAATTACGATTTCAGCATCCTAATTGAGAATTACGATGCAAAATGACTATTGTGTGAAATTTGCGCTCATCATTAGCGGTGAGGTGGGGTAGGCCTTCTGGAAGAGATGCTTTAAGGGCTTGTCTGAAGGTGCTGAAAGAGAGGGCAGTGATAGAGAGTTCCACAGGATGGGGGCGGCTCTAGTGAAGTCCTGTAGCTGTGCATTGGAGTGCGAGATGCGTGGGGTGTTTAGGAGGAGGTCGCTGGATAAGCAGAGTGGGTGGCCAGGTATGTGTATGAGATGTAGGTGGGGCAGATAAACTGTACTTTCGGAATTTGTAACTTGTAGACAGACAATATTACTTGTGCACACGAGCAAATATATGTATGTGTAATAAAGAGTAGGATAACATTTTTTTTTATTGAATGTTATCTCGGAGTTCCCACTTTAAGGACATTATATTAATAATGCTTCCCTCGACGAGGGGGGGCGTTCTAGCGTGATGACGTAGGGCGTGGTGTTCTGAGCTCTGTCCCCGGCTTCCTCCATCCACAGCGCATCAGCTGGTTTGCTTCAACTTGTGGAATAGCGGTGGGCAAACTCGGACAGCCGGCCTTCTCAGACGCGGAGAGAGGTGGAAGGAAGCAGCTAGGAGCCTGGAGCCTGTGGAACGCCGTAGCCTGAGAGGCACAGGAGCGCCACACATAACACAGCACTCCCGCAGGCACCCCACGTGACCGGGGGAAGAGCTGAGCGGTTGAGCAGCAAGGAGCTTCCGGCAAGCGACAGGTGGGACGCCAGAGTCCGGGAGACGCAGGAGCATCATCCACAGCACTCCCGCAGGCATACTGCGCGACCGGCAAGCGGCAGGCGGAGCGCGGGAGGAACGCAGGAGTTCGAGAGATACAGGAGCATCATACATAGCACTCCCGCAGGCACCCCACGTGATCGGGGGAAGAGCTGGGCGGTTGAGTGCGGACCGAACGCTGCTGGACCTGTATATTCCGGCCCGCCGGAGACAAGCCGAGAGCACGGTAGTTGGGTCCCTGGAAAGGGGTGAGTGGATCCTGGAAAAGCCAGCACCTACATCAGAAAGAAAGCCGCTAGTGCGGTTTTGGACATATTAAGGAAAGGAAATATTTATGGTGTAAGGGATTTACAGGCTAAGAGACTCTATTATAGTAAGTAAGAAGGGAGGGAGGGAAAAAACGATTTATTAGAGGATCAGAGGAACCTCACTTCTATACTGACTGGAGCCAATAGGAGATAAAAGCATTAAAATGACAGGTCGCAATAAGAAAAAAGAGGAGACAGAAGAGAGCATAAATCCCTCGCAGAGATCTGCAAAGGACTTTTTCCCAAAGACGGGAGGGGCCGGAGGGACGGGTAAACAGACAGAGAGACTCTCGGTGGGGGGACAGGGGGCTAGTAATGACCCGCATGAGATACCACCCAAAGGTCAGAGGAATCTGGACGATATCTGGCATTTTTTAAAAACCCTTCCCACTAAACAAGACCTCACTGAACAAGCGGAAAAAATTGTTGCCTCCACTAAAGCTGACCTGGAAGTGATCCGTGAGGCTTTACATAATACAAACAGTAAAGTGGATAAATTAGAAGCCGCTATAATAGAGATGCAGGTCAAAACTGCCAAATTATGGGAGGAGAGAGAAAGCCAGCGTCATTACTGCGGATCACTTAGATATCAAATTGAAGATTTACAGAACAGATCCAGGCGAAAGAATATTAGAATACGGGGGCTCCCGGAAACTTATAAACAGGAGGATTTGCATCTCACCATCACATTAATATTTAATAAGCTACTCGATAGGCCCTCAGATCAGTTAATAAAGATTGAGAGATGCCATAGAGCGCTGAGACAGCTCCCCAGGGAAGAGGAACAACCAAGAGACATAATCTGTCGGCTACATAATTTCCATGAGAAGGAAGCAATTATGGGAGCAGCTAAAAAGCAGGAAAATATTCTGTGTGAGACACATAAAATACAGCTGTATCAAGATTTGGCCCCATGCACCCTACAGCAGAGAAAAGCCATCCGCCCGTTGCTACAAGCACTACAAAAAGAAGGAATACAATATAAATGGGGATTTCCATTTAGTTTAATAGTGAGGAAGAATCAAAAATCCTTTTTTCTGAGGCACCCAAGAGACCTCCCAGAGTTTTTTCAGTTCTTAGCAATAACACCTGTTGAGATCCCTGAATGGGACCCAGACAAGGATATATCAGAGAGAAAGTCGCAAAGGAGTAGGTGAACGAGCTGATGAATACATAGAATGGAACTGAACTGAGCCCTCTTTTTTTTTTTTTTTTTTTTTTTTTTTTTTTCTCTCCCCTCTCCTTTCTCCTTCCTCTCTCAGTACCGGTACTTGAGATTTTTGAAAGGGACCTAGATATTAATATAATAGAGAGAAAGGAGAAAGTCATGAATTGAACTGGTTCCCCTTCACTTCTCTGCTGTTTCTCCCTCGGCGCGGCTACCTGGACAGATGTAACACGATTAGATATGGGGATAAGGATACGAGGATAGGAGAGTAACTATAATTATAACACGATGAGGGGATAAGGCATGTAAATAAGGGAGAAAGGGATCTGTAAATATTCACTGATACTTGATGCACAGTAAACAGAGGTAATTAATATGGACACGTTAAGTTACACATAAATAAGAATTTGAAAGGGGGAGACACAGGGTAAATAAGGTTAATGTATTACCATGGAAATAAATGCTGCCCAGGTGGTCGCAAACAGGGAGAGGGGAAATGGGGGAGGAGGGGGGAGGGGGAATGAGGTGGGATGGAATTGCAAGTAAGCATAATCAGTATATTTGCAATTGATTTATAAAGGTTTTTTGCTATGTCTTCTCGTTAGAAACAGACGGTCTGCGGTTGTCTGGACAGGGGTAATAGGAAGAGTCACAATATAAAATTGAGAAGTCATATGAGGAAGGGGATTGGGGAGGGTAGGTAAGGGAGGTTGGGAAGGTTAATCACTAGAAGATATATCAGAGTTTGGGAAACACATAGGGATACATCTGGAGGTGGGGGGAGGGGTGGGCGGGTTAGGGGGGAATTTGAAGATAAAGGTGGGGGGAGAGATTATAGGGATACACTTTAGGGGGGGGAATAGGGAAAATGGAAGAAAGGATAAGGGAAGTCACTAATCACTAGGTGAAGAAGAATAGGAAATAAGGCCCAGACAGCCGCAGACAGGAAGATAAAGTGTTAAAATGTTTTGTTTTAGAATAATGGATAAAAGAAACAAATATAGGAATATCCCTGGGGTATATAGATGAGTAAGGAGGTGACTCCTTGGACTTTTATCTTACTATTATGATAATTCAACAGTCGGAGAATAAATAATATCGGGTTTTATAAAAGAAGTTGAATGTAAAGTGGAAATAGGGCATGGGTTGGCACTCTACCGGGCGTGGTTTAGACGGAGGAAGGGATTACCTAAGATGATAGAAATACAGGAAAATAGGAGACTTAGATAATGGAAATTGATGTAAAGTATATATAGATATAGATAATTAAGGTAATAAGGGGTTAGGATAAACACCGCGTCCGGGAAGATAGCCACCCCATGCCTTCTAGCAAAATACTTCATAATGTACTGATTTATATGTTGACTGTATATGCGGATTATCCCTGCTCCAGTGTGATTTTAAGGAGAGGAAATGGAATCTATGTACAATTAACATTGAACTCAATGGATGGCTGGAGGATACAGGCAACCAACGGCTCATAATTAAGAACCTTGATGGTTTCTAGGAGGGAGGGGGAGAGGGGGGGAGGAGATGAGAAGGGGTGAGTAAAGAGAGATCTCCAGTATGGAACCCTGTTACCCGAAAGCCACCCTTGAATTATTATACAAAGGAGGAGACGGGGGGGAGAGGGGAAGATACCCCTTGGGGTGGGGTGGTTTTTTTTTTTATTTTTTTTATTTTATATATATATATTTTTTTTTTTTTTTTTTTTATTTATTTATTTATTTATTTATTTTTTTTTATTTTTATTTTTTTTCTCTGATGTTTTTGCTCAGATAGGAAAAGTGGGAGGAGGTTTGGGGACGGAGACTTACGCCCTTAGGTATTACCTAGTACGATTACCCCCTGGGGCCGAATGCCCAAAAGAGGTAGGAGTAGATATGGGGGATCACCCTACAGGTTAGGAGCGCGATGCTCAAAAGCCCTCAATAGGAGGGTAGGAGTGGATGATGTCCACTCGCAAGAGGAATTGGATGGACATAGTGTGAGGTGTACATTCAAACTGAAAGGGAGTGAAAGAGAGAGTGATGTTGGAAGTGAGGGAGTGAATGGCCAGTACACGGGGGAGGTCGGATCGAGGATGGGCTGTGCTGAGGGGAAGAGAATACAGAGCCCTAGGAAATATAATGGCACACCTTAAAATTGGGTCCCTGAATGCCCGCGGTCTTAATAAACCCGAGAAGAGGTCTTCTCTCCTCCAAGAAATATATAAAATGGGAGTTGGGATAGCAATGATCCAAGAGACCCATTTTAAAACCCCGGACCACCCAAAATTAACTAATAAAAGATTTCCTAATGCCATATATAGTTGTGCGGCGGACGCAAAAAAAAGAGGGGTAGCAATTGTCTTCGCTAGGGGGGTTTCCCTGGAGGACCAGGAGATTTATAGAGATACAGAGGGGAGAATCCTCCTGGTAAAGGGAATGTATAATTCCAGGAAAATAACGCTGGGAACTTACTATGCCCCTAATAACAAGCAATTAGATTTTCTCCATCAGCTTATGGGGGCAATTGACGACTTCTCGGAAGGAACAGTAGTAATTGGCGGGGATTTAAATCTTACATTAGATCCGTTGATAGACTCTTCCTCCGGTAAAACCTTCCTTACTTATAAGGGTATTAGAAGGGTTAGGAAGATGCTACAAGATAGACAATTATGTGATGTGTGGCGTCTTCAGCACCCTACAACGAGGGACTATACATATTTCTCCCCTTTACATAAAATGTACTCTCGTATTGACTATTTTTTTGTATCACATAATTTACTTTCTGAACGGGTGGAAGCAAACATCGGTTGCTCGACCCTATCGGACCATTCTCCTGTGTTCTTGAAAGTTTATCTAGAAACTAAGAAACATAAATCCTTTCAATGGAGATTGAACTCATACCTGCTACAGAAAGAAGATGTAAGAGATAGGATATTGAAGAGCATAGAAACATATTTTAACCTGAATAAATCTGAGGATATGTCCCCCCTCGTTGTTTGGGAGGCACATAAATGTGTTATTCGGGGAAACCTAATTCAGGAAGGAAGTAGACTTAATAAGGAGAGGGAAAAACTAAGGGAAGAGTTATTAGCAAACATAGCAAGACTTGAACGACAGCATAAGGGACTAACAGTAGAAGAAACACTTAGGGAGTTAACGGCTGAAAGGGAGAAATATAGAACATTGATGTATACGCGAGCTAGATTTGCTTTTCAGAGATGTCAGCGGACTTATTACGAATATGGGAACAAAGGAGGTAAGTTTTTAGCTAGAGCTCTTAAAACACAACAACAAGCAAATTATATTCCCTATATAAATGATACGCAGTCCAAAAAACATCATAGAAGTGAATCGATAGCTAGAATTTTTAGAGAATTTTATGCACAACTATATGGGATAGGCAGAGAGGAAACTGAGGAACATAAAGAGAGAAGACGTAGAGAAATAGAAGAATACATTGATGAGGCAGAGATGCCAAAACTTAATGAGGAAGATAGACAGAAATTGGAGGATCCAATCACACTGGAGGAGGTGAGGGAGGCAATAGCCACCTCGAAGACGGGTAAGTCACCGGGCCCCGATGGGTTTGGAGCAGAGTATTACAAGACCTATAGAGACACTTTGGCACCATATTTGATGGAGGGTGTAAACTCATTAGCGGGGAGAGGAGACGGCCATATAGGATGGGGGAGAGATTCACTGCAGTCACTAGTGACGGTTATTTTGAAAAAAGGAAAAGATCCGGCACTATGTACCAGTTATTATTATTATTATTATTATTATTATTATTATTTATTAGATTTATATAGCGCCAACATATTACGCAGCGCTGTACAATAAATAGGCTTACAGACAATGATAACAGGGTTGACAGAACAATACAGGTAACGGACCATAGATACAACAATACAGGTAATAGCAATAAGATACACAAACACAATGCAGATAATAGTACAATGCCAGATCATAAACTGGAATGGTAGTGGTAAAAAATTACCAGTTCCAAATTCTGGGTAAAGTGCACACAGTCAAGTATGATACACAAGGGGAGAGGGCCCTGCCAAAGGCTTACAATCTAGACGGAGGGGCTGTTGACACAAATGGAGGGTGTGCATCAAGAAGTTATTGGCAGAAAGGATTAGGGTAGTGTTGAGTTGATGTAGGCCTCCTTGAAGAAGTGAGTTTTGAGTGCTTTTTTGAAGGTGTTGAAGGTGGGAGCAAGCCTGATGGGCAGCGGGAGAGAGTTCCACAGGATAGGGGCAGCTCTAGTGAAGTCCTGCAGTCTGGCATGGGAGTGCGAGATGCGTGGGGTGGTTAAGAGGAGGTCGTTGGAGGAGCGAAGTGGGCGGCCAGGTGTATATCTGCTGACCAGGTCAGAGATGTAGGTTGGGCAGGACTTGTGTAAGGATTTGTATGCCAAACATAGGATCTTGAAGTTGATTCTGAAGTGAATTGGAAGCCAATGAAGGGATTTGCGTAGGGGAGTTGTGGAGACAGAGCGGTGGGAGGAGTAGATGAGTCTGGCTGCTGCGTTCATGATGGATTTTAGGGGGGCGATGCGGTTTTGAGGAAGGCCTGACAGTTATAGGCCAATAGCGCTTCTAAATGTGGATCTTAAGCTATTTACACATATTTTGGCAAATCGATTGGCGAAGTTACTCCCAGACCTGGTACATGTAGACCAGGCAGGATTTGTGATACGTAGGGAGGCACGAGACAATGTCATGAGAGCAATAATGTTAATGCAACACGCTGAATCGGCCAGGTCCCCTGTCATGTGCCTCTCGACGGATGCCGAGAAGGCATTTGACAGGGTAGACTGGGACTTTATAAAAGCAATTTTGAGACATATAGGGCTGGGTGAAAAGATGATGGGAAGAATTATGAGTTTGTACTCATTACCGTCGGCAAGGATTAAGGTTAATGGAATACTATCGGAGCCATTGCAGATATTTAACGGTACTCGGCAGGGCTGTCCCCTCTCCCCGCTGATTTTTGTACTGACATTGGAACCATTCCTGAGGAGGGTGAGGGCAGATGTCAGCATAGGTGGATTAAAGGTTGGAGGTACGGTTCATAAGGTCACCGCATATGCGGATGACCTCTTATTTTTTCTAACAGGTACAATAGTTTCCCTTCCATGTCTTATGGCAGAACTTAAACAATATGGTCTTCTTTCAAAATTTAAAATCAACTGGGCAAAGTGTGAGGCTCTGGGAGTAGCGATACAACAGAAGGAATTGGAACAGCTTAAAGGGAATTTCCCCATTAGATGGGTATCAGGCACACTGAGGTACCTAGGGATAAATATTTCACCGGACATACAGAAATTATATCAAAATAATTATAAAACTATGGCACAAGAAGTGAAAAGAGATTTGAATCACTGGAACAGGCCAGAGTTTTCTTGGTTTGGAAGAATTAGTATTCTGAAAATGAATATTATGCCAAGGCTACTGTATGTGTTTCAATCAGTACCAATTAAGGTACCTGTGAAGTTCTTTGTGCAGCTGAGAAAGGACTTCCTCAGATTTATCTGGTACTCTAAACCACCACGGATAAATTATAAATTGATGACACAGTCTAAGGAAAGAGGTGGACTAGCAGTCCCAAATCCTCAGCTATATCACGCCGCAGCCGCTTTGATTAGAATAGTAGACTGGCATAAAAATAATAAAGAAAAAGTCTGGGCAGAAATGGAACAATACTTGATAGATATACCCTTAACAGGGATCCCATGGATGAATAAGAAAGTTCAGATAGCTCACCCAGCTGGCTGTTTTTTAAATAACTCCTTGCAAACATTTTATCTATATGTCAATAGGGCACAATTAATAACATCACCCTCACCCTTACTTCCGATTTCGGATAATCCAGATTTTATTCCTGGATATAGGAAAAAGAGCTCGGAAAGGCAAATAATTGGTCACCCGCAATTGAGAGCATATATGTTGATCAAAGATGGCCACTGGGAATCCCCACAGAATCTAGGCGTAGATCAATGGAGTCTGCTGCAGTATAGGTCATTTATGAGATCACAAGGGACAAGAGAGGAATTTTCCAGGGGGCTTACGCCCTTTGAGAAAATGTGCACCGAGAAGACCCAGCTTAGAGGCTACCTCTCGAGGATCTACGAGTTGATAAATTATCAACAAGATCCGACAAGGAAGTGGAGAACTAAATGGCAACTAGATTTACAAAAGGAATATACAGATATGGATTGGAAGAAAATATTATATCATACATATAGGAGTTCAATCTCCACAAGAATACAGGAGTCTGGGGTTAAACTTCTAAGTAGGTGGTATTATACCCCTAGTAAATTAAGTAAGATGTTCCCAAGAACAGACCCGGGATGCTGGAGATGTGGGAGGGAGGAGGGGTCCCTGATCCATATTTTCTGGAGCTGTCAGAAAATTAAACCCTATTGGGCAGACGTTAAAAAGTATATGGAAAGAATAACTGGACTGGCTTTGCCAGGAGACCCAGATTTCTACCTTCTACATGCCAATTCTTTAAGTATTGGAAGATATAAAAAATCCATATTGAGGCATTTAATAAATGCAGCGAGAATACAAATAGCTAGATGGTGGAGATCTGAACATGTCCCATCCGTTGGAGAATGGTTGAGAGAAGTAATGTACATATACCGAATGGAAAAGCTTGTGCAAGAAAATAGAGAAGGAGAGACTATAGCACAAGAGACCTGGAGGGGATGGAGTGACTTTATTGAGACTGAAGAATTTAGGAGGATGAGAAGTGAAGAGGAAGAGGGAAAAGGATAGCGGCATTCATTGGGGAACTTAATTAATGGAATCCGATCGACATGAACGGTTGCTCTGTAGGATTCGGAGCCTTGTCCTCGGTTATGACCTCCCTCGTGTATGGATGTGAAGAGATGTGCGAGAGTGTGAGGTGTTTGAGAAGTATGAGAGTTGTAGATAGGGGAGGTATCTATTAGCAAAAAGAAAAGCAGTAGGCTTGGGAAAGGTAGATAGAGTCTATAAGAAAGAGTTTAGTGATCCCTGGCAGGATAAGAAGATATTTATCGTTGCCTCTCTTATACTAGATGTTTTTTATTCTGATGTTTGGGGATTGGTTTTTTTTTTTTTTTTTTTTTTGTATTAAAATCGGCATTTCTGACGACAATGTAAAATGAACGGTATGTGAATACGAGTTGTCTGTGTTTGTAGAAATTTTTGTATAAATAAAGAATCTAAAAAAAAAAAAAAAAATAATGCTTCCCTCTTCCTAGGTAAGTATGTAACTTTTATTCCATTCTTGAATTCAGGTCTATTTCAAAGGACAATAGAAGTGAGAGGGACATGGAGGCTGCCATATTTATTTTCTTTTAACCATTTCAGCCCGCGGGGATTTTTCACCTTATGCATCAGGGCAATTTTCACCTCCCATTCATTCGCTAATAACTTTCTCACTACTTATCACAATTTATTGATCTATATCTCGTTTTTTTCCGCCACTAATTAGGCTTTCTTTGGGTGGTACATTTTGCTAAGAATTATTTTGTTATAAATGCATTTTAACAGGATTAATAAGAAAAAAATGGAAAAAATTCATTATTTCTCAGTTTTCAGCTATTATAGCATTAAAATAATCCACGCTACCATAATTAAAGCCTATGTATTTTATTTGCCCGTTTGTCTCGGTTATTATACCATTTAAATTTTGTCCCTATCACAGTATAGTGACATTACCGACAGGTTTTGGACTAGCCCACCTATCTCCTCATGGGGGGTTCTTAAAGTTTTCTTTATTTATAAAAGTGCTTAGTGAATTGCAGTTGCTCCATCCAACTGCCAAAAAAGTGTACGGTGACCAGGGAGGCTGGCCAGCATCTTTGTATAAATCCTATTCAGGGAATGTCTTTACAAAAATAAAGGCCATACTGAGAACCTAAACCTGTTGGTAATGTAAGATTTCTACTACCTACTGTAAGTGACAGCAACACAGGAGAAAAGTCATTTATGGTTTATTTTACACTAGAAGAAACGTACTTCTTATTTGTATGCGTTTTAAAATTTAAGATTTTCGCGACAGTTCCTCTTTAGAAACAAATGCCTATGAAGACTCATGGATATAAAATGGACAGAAAAAGTGATAAGATGAAGAACAATGGAAAAACACCAAAAATAACCATTAGAAATTCAGTTAATGAAAAAAAAATTAGGGTTGAATAGGTCACACTCTCAGGAAGGTACATGCTAACCAGCAAGCTCATGGTACTCTCAGGAAAGAAGAGGAATTTATAGAAAGAAGAGCTCTAGAATGGAGCCCAGAGGAGAAGGGGGCGGCCTCGAAAAACATGGAGAAGATCAGTGGAAGAGAGCTGCTGTTATTGCTATCGCCACACATCTCCTCCTCACAAGAACCGAGATTTGCAACAGATGAGTAATAAGACAAAGGCAAAGTTTGCATGAATGTAATTCTGTATGAAACAAACAGTGAGTCATTCAATACTGGAAGTTGAGCAGTACTGATAATAATTGGCCCACATGTCAATGAACAAATCAACAAGAGTAAAAATTAACAGCTTGTAGGGGTGATTAATTAGCAGAGGTGTGTTCAGGTCATTACAAGTGCCTTCTTTAACCATTTCTGCCGCTGGGACGTGAGCCTCATGTCCGCAGTGGCAGCTCCTACAACCGCAGGGACGTGAGCCTAAAGTCTGCAGCGGCAGCTGCTACAGCCGCAGGAATGCGCTAGTCATGGCCCTGCAGTTTGGGGTGCTGTGCAGGCGATCGTGTGGGCAGATGCCTGGGATCGCGATGTTGGGAACAGGGGGGAATGGCTGCAGGGCTCAAAAGTCCCCTGAGCCAATCCATACATGTCCGCCGAGAATGAACACTATTTTAATTTAAAAAACTGTGTTAATTCCTAAATAGAGCCGTCGCGCTTCCTCCCACTGCCGCTTACTGCCGCCAATCATTACATTTATGAATGCGAACAAAGTTCCCATTCATTAATCCCCCCACAGGCCACCTTGATCACGGGCATCAATGGATGTCACTTCCCTAGTTACAATGTAGCAACACATTGCTCCCTAAGGCGTACTGATTGTACGCTAATAGGAAGTGCTCAGCGGGGACATCTTGTGACCAAATAGTAAAATTACACCTACTAACTTTAGGGAATAACATTTTTTTAATATGTATGTCAAGAGGGCATATTATTATTAAATTATGCGCTAAAAATAATAATGGATGTAAAACTGAGAAAATGCACTTTTATTTCCAAATAAAATATTGTCACCATACATTATACTAGGGATATAATGTTAACGTTGCAATAACCGGGACAAATGGCCAAATATAATGTGTGGATTTGATTTACGGTAGCATGAATTATTTTAGAACTATAATGGCTGAAAACTGAGAAATAATGAATTTTTTCAAAAACATTTTTTCTTATTATTCCCATTATAATGCATTTAGAATAAAATAATTCTTAGCATAATGTCACCCAAACAAAGCCTAATTGGTGGCAGAAAAAAACAAGGTATAGATGATTTTTATTGTGATAAGTAGTGATAACGTTTTTGGGGAATGAAAGGAATGAGCGCTGAAATGTGAAAATTCCCCTTGTCCATAAGGTGAAAAATACCCACGAGCTGAAATGGTTAAAGGGAACCTGAAGTGAGAGGGATATGGAGGCTGCCATAGTTATTTTCTTTTAAGAAATCCCAGTTGCCTGCATGGCTGTGCTGCTGATCTATTTGGCTGCAGTAGTGTCTGAATCACACCAGAAACAAGCATGCAGCTAATCTTGTCAGCATCACCTGATCTTCTGCATGCTTGTTCAGGGTCTATGCCTAATAGAATTTGAGGCAGATGATCAGAAGGACAGACAGGTAATCTGTATTGTTTAATATTAAATAAATATGTCAACCTCCCACTTCAGGTGCACTTTTAGGGCTCGTTCTCACTAAAGCGCTAGCGCAAATATAACTGAATTGTAGTGATCTCACTTGCCGCCGTTCCTGGGAGTTCTGCGGTTAACAGCAATCGCAAACGCGTAGCCTGCATCATTTTGCCGCGATTCTCGAGCGAACCTGGTACAACACAAATATTTTTGAAACCCTTGTTCGTGATAAGTAGTGATAAAGTTTTGGGGGAATGAAAGGAAGGACCGCTGAAATGTGAAAGAGTTTGGTTTATTATAAGTCAAGCTACTAAGTCAGAAGACCCTCCAAAGTTTTCTGCATTGTACATAAAACATTCTTGCATTATTTGTTACTCCTTGATGGCTAGGTTTGGAAAACTGTTTTCCTGTGTGAGTGTCAGATGTAGCTGCATTAGACTTAAAGAAACACTGAAGTTTGGGGGGATTTAGTTAGATTACAGCCGTGGGGATGCGGCGTTTTAGTTAGGGCAAAAATGTTACAGAGGTTTTTGAAATAAAAAGCTGAATTTTAGGAGACTTCAGAGTCTCTTTAACCTTTTGGCCATTGACATCTTTCTTTCTTTATGCAGTGGTGCAGCTGGCTTTACTAATCCTGCCTCCCCCAGCCGGCTCCCAAATGCAGAGCAATGTGGGGAGCGCTTTGATATTTACATTGCATTTTACTCTAGGACAAATGAACATCATTTATGTGTGTGCAAATATGCATTTTAAATGTTTCAATCTTTCCCAGTAGTGGTGCTTTACTCGCAGTCTGTGAACTGTCCAAACTTCTCCCCAGCCCATCATATGCACAAAAGGAGAGCATAAAATAGAGGTGCAAGGAAAAATGGGCGCTGGGTGAAGCCGATATAAGCCTAAACAATTAATACGGTTGTGAATTGGGCACTGAATGAAAACGGAAAATATTTACAGTCAGTGGTCATGATGATGGTAAAACATTTTTTAATATGGCTAAACTTAACCTTACTCTAACACAGAACCCTCTCCCCTCCAATGCCTTACCCTCAACCCCCCTTCCTGATGCCTAACCCTAACACCCCCTTCCTGACGCTTAACGCTAAAACCCCCCTTCCTGACGCCTAACCCTAAAACCCCCCTTCCTGACGCTTAACCCTAAAACCCCCCTTCCTGACGCTTAACCCTAAAACTCCCCTTCCTGACCCCTAACCCTAAACCCCCCTTCCTAACGCCTAACCCCAACACCCCCTTCTGAGGCCTAACCCTAAATCCACCTTCCTGACTTCTAATCCTAAACCCCCCTTCCTGACGCCTAACCCCCCCCCTTCCTGACGCCTAACCCCCCCCCTTCCTGACGCCTAACCCTAACACCCCCCTTCCTGATGCCTAACCCTAAACTCCCTTTCCTGATGCCTAACCCTAACACCCCCCTTCCTGACGCCTACCCCTAACACCCCCCTTCCTGAAGCCTAACCCTAACACCCCCCTTCCTGACGCCTAACCCTAAAACTCCCCTTCCTGAAGCCTAACCTTAAAACTCCTCTTCATAACCTTTATCATTTTCAAAACGATAATTTTCAAAAATGAAAAATTAATAATTACAAAAGACAATAAATAAAAAAAAAATTTAATTTTATTTTTTCATATATTTTAGTGCCTTACTTCTTCTAATTCTCGTGCATTGTTTCAAACACATTAGCAAAGTATTGATCTTATAGCTAATCTGCTGACATGGAATTACTTTGCTTGAACAAAGCTATGTGTAAAAGTCTAGCGACAACAATGTTATATTGTGAATACTATATGCAATGTTCTACTTTCATTCATTATTTGTATTTTTCACCGAATGTTTGATGTAAAGGAAATTTTACTGGTACAATATGGCGCATATGTTGTCATTGTCTACTAACAAGTAGCAATTAAAAATTAAAACGACAACATTCTAATTTTCAAAAACAAAAAATTTGGGTTAGACGGGCTTTGGGTGCCCAATAGCCAATACTTGCATTAGTGCCTATGGAGCACCCAAATCGCCCATTAGCTGTAGGAGTCCAAATTTCCTGCGTTCCATAGCAGATGGTCACCTTGATACAAATATTTCTGGCTTGCATACAAATTCCATGCAAGCTTAGAATTGGGCCAATCAAAATGAAAATTAGTTTGTATGTACAGCTCCAGAACTTTGAGCATATTTGCCAAAACAAATAAAAATGTTTTCCCAAACAGGTTATGTGCCTTCAGTCCAGCTGAAGAGGCTTCAGGGGCTGCCATAATGAGGAGGAGTCACCCATTGTACATCGTCCAAGCCCTATTTCATACAGCCTTATCAATCCCTGCCATGTACTGATGAGGACCAAAAGTCCGAAACAGGCTGTCTACATGTGGGTTTGATATGGCTGTGTAAAACTTAAAGCTATAGGCTTGCTATATACCAGCGGTTCTGGATGCTTGCTTGGCTTCACAAGGGCAAAAAGGGATAATTTGCATATTCAGTAGGGCATTGTGGGTAACCACAAATGTTCACTTATAACTGAATTATTGCAAATTTCCTTCTGTTTTAAGAAGGCAATCACACCAACCATTGTACATGGTGAGGAGTCCTAGACTGTGGGATGTGGAAATGCAGAAACCACCAGCACTTCTGATGCAATGTCAGCAGAGCAGAAAGAGCCATAAAGTAAGGCAAAAGCCTTTGTAAGTTACATAAGAGTAATAAAAATGCAGCAGATAAGTAACTATATTATACTGTATATTGGAAAACCCCTTTAAATGACCATCCGATTTCCCCTTTCCTGGTTTATGATGCTCGGTCATTCATGACACTCCCTCTGATGCCTTTTTACACCCAGCGTTTCTCACCCTGAAGCAAATCACTGCAAGTCTTATTATCATAGCTGTGTTCTGTAAGTTTATGTCATAACAACACTAAGAATGCCTTGTGTTCTGCTGAGGCATATTATATCACCATACATCCTGCATTGTACATGAATTCACCTAGGGTATTTGACACCCAGTGTTGATTATTTACAGACACCAACACCCCCCAATCAAACATTTTTTTTGGGGAGGAGGGGGGGTGCTAGTGGTGTTACCCCCCCCATGTGACATCCCCAGTGGTCTAGTGGTACCCCCGATATGACACCCCTGCTGGGCAGGTGGTACCCCCCACGGTATAAATTACCTGGTAGTCTATCATCATAGAAATCGGAGACCACACTCAGAAGGCTTTGTCAACCACTGTATTCACAGGAAACCAAGCATGACAAAATACACGACATGTTTCGGGCGTCGCCCTTCCAACTACCTGGTAGTCTAGTGGTACCCAGCAGTGACGGGGCTGACATAATATGTCCCACCCACTCCTTGGGGCCTCCCGTGTCCCCTTGCAGAGTAGGGCGCAGCAGTGTGGCTTGTGAGTGAATCTCACCTGATCACGATACATTCATGCTTACTACACTTCCTGTTTCCTGCATGCCAGTCCTTTCCCCACATCCCCTAGCATTAGAGTTAGTTGTAGGTTGGAGGGTAAGTGTAATGTCTGGTATGCACCATGCAATTTCCCGTCAGATAGATGGGTCGATAGATTACTTCTGACAGATCCAATCGGATTTCTGATCGTTTTTCTGATTGATTTTCTGATCACTTCTATGCAAATTGATCAGAAAAAAGATCAGAAATCAGATCGGACCTGTTGAAAATTATCTATTCGGCCCATCTATCTTACGGGAAATTGCATGGTGTGTATCAGGCGTTAGATGAGGTTAAATTTATCTTCCTGGAACCTCACTGGAGCCTGATTAACTATTGTTCTCCAGGGTTACATGAAGGGAACTTTCTAAGCGATTTGTACTCCACAAGGAGGGCAAATTCAAGCCTTGCAGATAGTGATGAGAAAGAAAATGCCTTTTTGTACTTATAAATTTAAAAAAAAAATATAAAAAAATTGGCATTCATGCTAAATTCTGTGCGAGAAAATGCAAGGGCAGTTTTTGCAAAAATATGTGCACAATAAGCGCAAAAAATATATGCGCAATCTGCATGAATTTCTGTGCGTGGACTGGGTGGAACTACGTGTCTAGTCTCCGGGGGAGTGTGCGTGAAAACTGGATTCCAATTTAGTCTCTCTATCAATATTAGTGTAGCGCTAAGAGCGCTGCCTGACTGCTTGACATTGATCTGACTCTCTGGTTCAAACAAAACTGCTGTCAGGGGAACAATAGAGGCACACATAACCCTTTTAGCGTTTGCAGCAGCAGCAGCCGTCCGAAGTCCGTTTTGAACATTCGCTCTGCGGGTAAGGTTATTTCCAGAATGTACAAAAAGCAAGATGGCCACACCATGAAGCGGAGACAGCAAATGATGCTGCTTTGGCCAGCATGGTCAGATAACATCCTGCACTAGTAAAGCAATGCTAGCTAGGTGTGTAGGTATGCAGGACGAGGCAGAGATGAGACACTTTTATATTGCAAGGGTTAATAAACCAGTTCTTTATCTCTGCAACCAGAGCAGCTGGAGGCTCAGGCGGCTCTCCTGAAAATTAACTAGAGGCCATAAAACCTTTGTGTAGCTGTGGAAACACAGCTGATAGCAGGCTGGAGAATAAAAGTAGATTAGGTTATCATTTCTCTGTGTGGGAGCTGAATAAACAGCAGAAACTTCAGTGTGATATAAGATCTTGCTGAATCTGTAGACATTTCACTTTTAACCCTTAAAGAGACACTGAAGCGAAAAAAAATATGATATAGTGAATTGGTTGTGTACTATGAATAATTACTAGAAGATTAGCAGCAAAGAAAATATTCTCATACTTTTATTTTCAGGTATACAGTGTTTTTTCTAACATTGCATCATTGTTTAATATGTGCAGATTACACAACACTCAGCATTCAAAATGAGTCTTTCAGAGCAGTCTGTGAAGTAATGACCTCTCCTCTGGCAGAGGAAAAGTAAATAGTCCAGGAACAGTTGAGATAATAAAAGTCAGATAACAGTCCTCTCCATGACTAACTTAGTCGGAGAGCTTAATGGCTTGTTTGCATAGAGATAACAACTGGAGTTTCTCAACTCTTCCTGTACTGGAAACAATTACACTGATGTATCTGATCTTAATGTTTTATTTCTTAGCTGTGCTACACATACAAATTATAATAGACTCATTTTTTTTTCCGCTTCAGTGTCTCTTTAACTAGTTCACCACTGAGGGTTTTTTCCCCATATGGATCAGAGCAATTTTCACCTTTCAGCGCTCCTCCCTTCAATTCGCCAATAACTTTATCACTACTTATCACAACAAAATTATCTATATCTTGTTTTTTTTTTGCCACCAATTAGGCTTTCTTTGGGTGGTACATTTTGCTAAGAATTCTTTTTTTCTAAATGCATTTTAACACGAATAATACAAAAAAATTGGTACAAATTCATTTTTTCTCAGTTTTCAGCCATTATAGTTTTAAAATACTGGTAATACATGCTACCGTAATTAAAACCCACGTGTTTTATTTGCCCATTTGTCCCAGTTATTACATCATTTAAATTATGTCCCTAGCATAATGTATGGCGACAATATTTTATTTGGAAATAAAGGTGTATTTTTCAGTTTTGCATATGCCACTAATTACAATTTTTTTTTGCAAAACTAACAGTAATATACCCCCATGACATACATATTAAAAAGAAAGTTGAGTCCCTATGGTAACTATTTATGTTTTTTTTTAATCTAATTTATTTATTTTTTCTTAAAGTGTTTGATATTGGTAACTATGAAAGGGGAGTTAAGAGATTAAAGCGGATCCAAGATGAAAAACTAACTATAACAAGTCTATATATTTTATCTAAAGTTTAGATAGTTTACACAGCAAATCTATCTGCAAACAGGCTTATCTGCATCTTAAGCAAAAAAAAACCCTATTCTCCCCTCCCTCCTCCTCCCTCCTCCCCTCTGCCTCTGAAATCTCTGGCTAGTAATACCTCCCCCTCCTCCTGCCCAGACTGAGCTCCCCTGAGACCTTGCTACTGTCTGAAAGTGCCTTGGCTCTCTGAAAACCTGTGGGTGTGGCTTGTTTAGTTTATAGGGAATTAGAGTATTAAAACAAAAAAGTATTTGGCTTGAGGAATGCCCTATAAACAATAGGAAAGGAACACAATTATGCAATGAGTAAAAGTTCATCTCGGATCCACTTTAAGAAATTTATATTTTATGCATTTTCATTTAATGTAATGTGTCTGTAGGTGTCATTTTACTATTTGGCCACTAGATCCCCCCCCCCCCACACACACACACACACTTTATTCTGATTGTGTAACTTTTACTGCATACATGCGTTACAGGAAATAATGCGTGTATGTTTTCACTTCCTGTTTTGTCAATAAACATGACATGTCATTGATGTCGGTTTCATTGATCACGGGGACTTATTCCCATTCACTGATCTCCCTACTAATGGGCGGCGACAGGCCCACACGTCGGAGCACGCACAGCCGCGATTGCAGCGAGATATGTATATCTATGCCCCTGGAGCTAAGATGAAGTTTGCAGGGGCGTAGATATACTGTATCTTTTACATGAAGTGGTTAAAGGACCACAATCGTGACAATTTGTAAAAATGTAAAATGCATGTGTATGATATGTATGAAACGTACATTTGGCCCCGAGTAAAATGCACTATAAATTACTTTTTTCCTATCTCGCTGTCACTTACAGAAGCCAGTAAATATCTGACAGGTTTTGGACCAGTCCATTTCCTCAAAGGGGATTCTCAGGTTCTTTGATTTCAAAAGCATTTACTGAATTGCAGTTGGTCAGTCCACCTGCCAAAATAGCATTCATACAGGTAGGGAAGCTGGCTGGCATCCTTACATAGAGCCTTTTTACAGGGAGTGCTTTATTATCCAGTTTGGATAGTGTAGGCAAAGGTTAAAACTCCTGTAAACTCTGTACTATTGTCTATGACCTCATAGGAGAAATTCAAATTAACTTCCTGTTCATTCACTGTTGGTACCGACACAGTGAGCTGCAACTCAGAATTTTACAACTGTCACTGATACTGGATTTGAGGATAACATTCCAGAGGGGACTCTTGTGACAGCTCTCTGACTTCCTCCTCTAGTGAGAGCAGAACGGGATCCTAGGCAACCTAGGCAGGTGCCTGGGGCCTTGTGGGCTTTAGGGGGCCCAACTCCCACTTTCTCTGTCCCGATTCCCACCTCACATTGCCAAAAGGACCATACGGATGATTCTGCTTAATCCATCACTGAGGGAGAGCTTTCCTCTCACTTCCTGTTGCTTCACTTTAGACATCTCCCCATCTCCACAGTCAGCATAAAAATCTGACATAAAAGTTCTAATCCTACTTCACAGTATCTAAAACAAAGCAAAAGTTTTGCCTAGAACTCTTTTTTTAATACTTCCTTAATGTCTCACAGGTCATGTGGTCTTCCAGCGAGAAATGGTACAACCATGGAAGTGAAGAACAGGCAAGTGAGGGCTCGTTTCCACTATTGCGGGGCGGAATCGCCTGGATTCCACCGCTGATGAAATCGCATGCGGATGCGATTCCCCATGCATTTTTGCCGCGAATTCGCATGCGAGTTCGCATAGGTGAGAGTATATGCGATTTTAACCGTCACTGCCTGTGTGAATTTACATTGGAACCTATACGAATTCGCGGCAAAAAACGCATGGGGAAACCGCATGCGATTTCCCTATTAAATACATTGCATGCGATTTGCATGCATTCCACTCGCAGGCGAATTCTGCGGCTCTTTTGTGCGTTTTTTCACCGCTGAAAAAAAACACACCTCAACAACGCTACAGTGGAAACAGGCCCATCCACTTGCATTACATGTGCGAATCCGCATGCGTTGGACGCATGCGGATGCGGATTCGCGATAGTGGAAACGAGCCCTGAATGTTGTTTGAGACAACTCATGGATTACAGCTAGCAGTGTTTTAGGCTCAAATACTTGGGTCAAAAGCTAAATCAGTAGCGGTGGTCACCT
The DNA here is from genome assembly GCF_040937935.1 of Hyperolius riggenbachi. NCBI lineage: Eukaryota > Metazoa > Chordata > Amphibia > Anura > Hyperoliidae > Hyperolius > Hyperolius riggenbachi. The sequence continues at coordinate 636,915,664 of NC_090646.1, forward strand.
ACTTGCTGCAGACCCTCAGATTTTCCGAAGAGTCAGTCTACCCAGGAATAGAGCTCATTTTTATTATTAATACAGCGCCATCTTCCACAACAGAGTACATAGTCATGTCATTAACTGTCCCTCAGAGGAGCTCACAAGGCAAGCTCGACAATAGTCATGTCATATATCCATTGTAGCCTAGGGCCAATTTAGGGAGAAGCCAGTTAACTTATATGTATGTTTTGGGGATGTAGGAGGGAACTGGAGTGCCCCGGGGGAAACCCACACAGACACAGGGAAAACATACAAGCTCCATGCAGATAGCGCCCTGGCTGGGATGCGAACCAGAGACCCAGAGCTGCAAGGTGAGAGTGCTGACCACTACACCACCGTGCTGACCAGCTCATCAATGAGATGCTATTTTTTTTTTCGATTTGTTGCATGTTTGCAACTTGGAAATGGTCCAGTCAAAAGCCACTGCTGTGGTCCAAGGTAGAGGCCTGCACGGGTCTAATTTTACAGATCCGCACCCGCAGCCCTGCTGCCTGCACCCGACACACAACCTGCTTTCTGGTGAAGCTGGTACCCTAACCCACACCCGACCCGCACCCGCAGACCCGCTACGCGCACCCGACCTGCAACCCAATTAGATCAAAATGGGTACCCGAACCCGACCTGCATTTTGGTAACCTGATGCCCTGCATGGATTTAATTTTCAGACTCGCAGCCCCACTACCAACACCCGACCCACAACCCGCTTTCTGGTGAATCTGGTACCCACAACCGACAAGCAGACCCGCTACCCGCACATGACCCACAATTCGCTTTCTGGTGAATCTGGTACCCACAACCGACCCGCACATGACCCACAACCCGATTAAATAAAAATGGGTACCTGAACTGGACCTGCATTTTGGGTAACCCGCGGGTACCCGACCTAATGCCTTGCGCGGGTCTAATTTGCAGACTCGCAGCCCCGCTACCCACACCTGACCCGCAATTCGCTTTCTGGTAAATCTGGTAGCCGCACCTGACCCGCAACCCGATTAAAGTTAAAAACAGGTACCCGAACCAGACCTGCATTTTGGGTAATCCACGGGTACCCGATGCAAGCCTCTAGTCCAAAGGCCTCAGTGCCAATGCAACCACTGCATCACATATTTGCAATGTCACTGCAATCCAATCGGCTCACAGTGATCACATGGTCAGGAACGAATGAAGTCAGATCCAGACTGGCTCACGAAGCTCTGCTGTCATAACCACAGCAGAGCGAGTAGGCTTCAGTGGCGGTTGAGTGGCACAATCGGCCAATTCAATAAATCTGCAGTGTCTACTTCCTGCTTTCATGGAAGCAGACAAAGGGTTAACATCCTGTATTTCCAAATTACCTGAGACTGCCGAGATTCCTGCGCTGACACAGCTGAGAGCTCAAATTACAATTGTGATTACTTGCAGCTGAGGGGGGATTAGACCGGCTCTTCACTCTAAACACAAACGGGGTGGATTAATCTGTGTTTTCCTTGTGTGCTGTGCATGACTTCAGGCCCACTGTAAGCCTACAGGGCCGGTCCGCCCATGAGGCATGGTGAAACTTTTGCCTCAGGCGGCACTTCTGGGGGGCGGCACCCGCCCGTCCGTGGGTGCGGGTGGCCGCCCGAGCTGGAGGGGATAGGGGATAGCGCCTGGGTCCCCCGTCCTCCCCTCCAGCTTTAAAAAGTTAAGTTGCTGCAGCTATTGTAAGAGGCACGGGCGGGGATCACTCACCTCTTCCGCGTTCCAGCGTGCGCTCCACTGACGTCACTTCCTGCTACGCCGCCCACTGTATTGTAAGTGGACGGCGTTACAGGAAGTGACGTCAGTGGAGCGCACAGTGGAACGCGGAAAAGGTGAGTGATCCCCGCCTGTGCCTCTTACAATAGCTGCAGCAACTTAACTTTTTAAAGCTGGAGGGGAGGGGAGGACGGGGGACCCTGGCGAGGTTTGTGACAGTGTTTTCCCACATACGGACACACATGGGGCTTAATTCACTAAACCGTGATAACTCAAATGTCACACCTTGGTGTACAGAAAACACATACAGAAAAAGGCACAAAGAAGGCAGCTCCCAACCTCAGCTTATTACACTTACTCTGTCCTCCTCTGATGGAGCAGAACTGGCTCTGCCAACTTCTCCAGCATCGCTACAGTAAAAAGCACTTTGGAAGGGGGTGAAGAGTCTACGGGCAAGGCGTTGTACACAAGACCCTGCGGCACACTGAATAGGGACTGTCTACAAATCTGATCAGTGGCTGAGCAGATGCAGTCATTACAACAATTGTGCAGAGAGCAGAAAGCTTTTTCTCTCCGTGCCCTTATTTGTCAGTCTCTCAGGACAGGGAAAGGAATCTTCTCCCCCCACGGGCCCCCCTTCAGCTTCTGCGCCCCCCTGCAGCTGCATCCCTTGCAGGGGCAATTGTTACACCCCTGCTAACATAAATAGCACTTTAAAAGGCCACACACCTGCTTTAAAAATACACACTTTAAAGTCATAACCTGACTTCCCAAAATTAAATATTTCAAAGAAGTGTGTAAAGAAAGTGACAGTATAATGAGTGAGTAGTTGACAGTAGAAGTGACAAGTTGAAATGTAATACCCCAGCAGCAGTGCCCTTCCCCCTGTAAATGAGTTGAAAGTATTGACTATTACTCTAGCTAACGTTCTTCTGCTCCGCCACTGCTAGTCTAACCTCCAGACACGCACAAGAGACGCCGGTACTTGAGGGATAACGTTACCTTAGCTTGAAGCGACTGCTTTTCGCAATAAGGCTGGCCAGCTTCCTCCATCCTTTGTCGCTGGGCTGGTCGAGAAGCTCACCGAGTTTCTGCAGGGTGGACTCTTGTAATAAATTAATATTGAGGCTATGGAAGTTCTGAGTGTCAGACATCTCTGTGTGCACACAACACTCAGGTAGCTCACATTAGCTTATTTCCTTACTACTCTTCCTGCTTGTGTGTCATTTACATACTGTATAAGGTCTTGCTTACTAGCGCCATCTCCTGTGGGGCGTAGGGCCTTTTGCCTTCATCTGGGGATGACAAGAGAAAGTGAAACTGGCGTACTTGTCTTGCGTGTTGGTTTTATCAAACCTGCAAAGCTTCAGGGAAGTCCCTGTGCAGTTCATGGTGTAATCTGACTTGCTTTATCCTATCTCTTCTATAGAACCAAGTAAGGCCAGCTGTGAGTCACCCATCAGTTTATACGGCTGTTACAAGTCTTTATGGATAGTTAGACTTTTGTTCCTCTGTTGCGAGGACTGTACAGGATGGAAAGTTTTTATACAGCAAGCTTCTAAAAAAAAAATCCGTAACACTATATAATGTAAACAACAACGCAATGCGATGAAGATCGTGTAAACCCCATATTGTTGTTTTTTTTAAAGTTAAGTTTTATTCCTAAAGGTTTGTTTGCTGACAGTCATATTTTATGACTTCTTGAAGCTTTACAGTAAAACAGAACGATCATTGTTCCACTGTTTCCATTTCTCTGCCTTATATAACAATAAATGTCAATAACACCCCATGACTCAGTTCCCCAACCCTGTTCCTTAGGGGTTATATTTGATTTCTCTTTTTTTATCCCTCACACTCACTCTCTAACCAACTCCTATCAGCTTCAACACAAAAATACAGTATAAAATTTACATGCAGCCTTTTCTCAATCATGATACCATTAACAAGAATATTCACTTCGGCTCTAACCTATAAATCAGTCTCCACAATCTTTCTTCCCCTAATGCTGGGTACACACCATGCGTTTTCCCGCTGGATCCGCGGGTCGATCGGGATCGATTCGACTATTTCTGACATGCTCGATTTGGGCTTCAATCATTCCTGCCCTCGATTTTGCATACTTAACATGCAAATCGACGGCAGGAACGATTGAAGCCCGAATCGAGCATGTCGGAAATAGTCGTATCAATCCCGAACGAGCCGCGGATCAAGCGGGAAAACGCATGGTGTGTACCCAGCATTACATCTCCTTACTAGTGTCCAGATACCATCCAAACTGCTGCCCTGCACATGACCCTCTGCTTTCCTCCCTAGAATAATCTTGTCCCATTTATATACAGATTTTTCACGGGTCTCACCACTCCTCTGGTATTCTATTCCCCCTTAAAAAAAATCACACTTGTCACTCTCCTAACCTTGCAAGCTTCAACTGCACCTTAAAATGCACATTTTTGGGTAAGCATACAATCGAACCTAGCCAAAGGCCAAGCTGAGCTCCTAAATATAATCAGATACAACAACCCGGATTGGAAACTTAAGTATCGACCACCTCGTGTTTCCTCTCTGTTCCTTTAGATTGTAAACTTGTAAAAAAAAAAGGGCTCTCTCGTTTTTGTGTCTAGTAAGCTGCTGTACATTTTGTTCATCACTATACAGTTGTCACTATAACTTATTATATTGTCTACCGTTTCTGTAATATGTACCAGTGTCTATATTTTTATGTACCCGTGTTTGGAGTTTACTCTGTACAGCGCCAGGGAAATGTAATGGCGCTATTAAATAATAATGATATACAGGTGAAACTTGAAAAATTAGAAAAGCTTGCAAAATCCATTTATTACAGTAATTCAACTTAAAGTTGAAACTAATATATAAAATAAATTTATCACACGCAAATTGAGATATTTCAAGCCTTTATTTGTTATAATTTTGATGATCATGGCTTACAGCTCATGAGAACCCCCAAAATTAAAATCTATCTCAGACCATTAGACTATTGTGAAAGTGTTCAATATTCCTAGGCTCAAAGTGTCAGACTATAATCAATTAATTCATCCAAAACACCTGCAAAGGGTTCCTATTTCATATATTAGTTTCACCCTTTAAGTTAAATTACTGATATAAATGAACTTTTGCACGATATTTAATTTTTCAAGTTTCACCTGTTCTCTCAGAATTCAAAAAAGTATATACTCGAATACAAGTTGACCTTGTGTATAGTTCGATTCCAATATTCAACTCTCTTAACCTGGATTTTTTTGTTGTTGAATCAAGTATAGGTCTACCTAGCAAAGTTAATGGCTGTAATTGGTGCTTAGGAGGAGTTAATGATTGCACTGCATACAGTATTGCAGCCATTAAACCCTCCTGTACCTTAAGGGCTCTTTCACATTACAGGCAGCGGTGAAAGGCTAAAACGCTGCGTTTTGGCTGCAGGCGTTTTCAAAGCGTTTTGAAGGCGTTTTAACGCCTATACATTACAATCAATTGTAATGAGAAACACCGCGGTAGGCCCAGAAAAAGCGCCTGGGAGCGTTGAAACGCAACGCTCCAAAACGCGGCGTTTAGTGTGAATGGTAAAATGAAAGTCTATGGACTTTCTTTTACCTAGGAAAACGCCAACTTCGGCCGTGGCGTTAAAACGCCGAAAAAGCCCTCTGGTGTGAAAGGGCCCTAAGTGCAGCCAATACCTCCTCCAGGCCCCTAAGTGCTGCAGTTATTCACTCCCCTTCCTGCAGCCCAGTATTTCCCCCCTGCCTCCTCCCTTGTTAATTGTTGAGGCCAGGACTTTCAGACCTGTGTTTTCTTGCCATTTCCTTTCCTCAAAGCATCACTTACCACTGCAGTGCAGTTTCTAGGTCAAACTGCTCCCAGGGCGAGAGTCAAAAAATACCCAACCCCCCCCCCCCCCCCTCCTCCAGTACAGATAGTGATGCCACTTGGCTTTTGCTGACTCCGAGACCCCCTCAGCCGAGGCTGGATTTGTATACAGTGGTGTGAAAAACTACTTGCCCCCTTCCTGATTTCTTATTCTTTTGCATGCTTGTCACACTTAAATGTTTCTGCTCATCAAAAACCATTAACTATTAGTCAAAGATAACAATACTGAACACAAAATGCAGTTTTAAATGATGGTTTTTATTATTTAGTGAGAAAAAAACCTCAAAACCTACATGGCCCTGTGTGAAAAAGAAATTGCCCCCTGAACCTAATAACTGGTTGGGCCACCCTTAGCAGCAATAACTGCAATCAAGCGTTTGCGATAACTTGCAACGAGTCTTTTACAGCGCTCTGGAGGAATTTTGGCCCACTCATCTTTGCAGAATTGTTGTAATTCAGCTTTATCTGAGGGTTTTCTAGCATGAACCGCCTTTTTAAGGTCATGCCACAACATCTCAATAGGATTCAGGTCAGGACTTTGACTAGGCCACTCCAAAGTCTTCATTTTGTTCTTCTTCAGCCATTCAGAGGTGGATTTGCTGGTGTGTTTTTAGCAAAATTGAGATGAGCCTTAATGTTCTTTTTGCTTAAAAAGTGGTTTGCGCCTTGGATATCTGCCATGCAGGCCGTTTTTGCCCAGTCTCTTTCTTATGGTGGAGTCGTGAACACTGACCTTAATTGGAGGCAAGTGAGGCCTGCAGTTCTTTAGATGTTGTCCTGGGGTCTTTTGTGGCCTCTCGGATGAGTTTTCTCTGCTCTCTTGGGGTAATATTGGTCAGCCAGCCACTCCTGGGAAGGTTCATCACTGTTCCATGTTTTTGCCATTTGTGGATAATGGCTCTCACTGTGGTTCGCTGGAGTCCCAAAGCTTTAGAAATGGCTTTATAACCTTTACCAGACTGATAGATCTCAATTACAGTACTTTGTTCTCATTTGTTCCTGAATTTCTTTGGATCTTGGCATGATGTCTAGCTTTTGAGGTGCTTTTGGTCTACTTCTGTGTGTCAGATAGCTCCTATTTAAGTGATTTCTTGATTGAAACAGGTGTGGCAGTAATCAGGCCTGGGGGTGACTACAGAAATTAAACTCAGGTGTGATAAACCACAGTTATTTTTTTAACAAGGGGGGCAATTACTTTTTCACACAGGGCCATGTAGATTTGAAGTTTTTTTTCCTCACTAAATAATAAAAAACATCATTTAAAACTGCATTTTGTGTTTAATTATGTTATCTTTGACTAATAGTTAACGGTTTTTGATGAGCAGAAACATTTAAGTGCGACAAACATGCAAAAGAATAAGAAATAAGGAAGGGGGCAAATAGTTTTTCACACCACTGTATTTCACTACCCAAGGCCTCACCGCCCACCCCTCCTAAGACCTAAGGACCATGTACATGATTGACCAATGTCTCTCTTCACATTTAATCATTAGGTTGACAGTTTTGTCACATTATATGACAATTTTGAAACATTATATCAAAATAGGGCACAGCCTGGAAGGATCGATTTGCCAGGAAAAGAAGCTGGAAATCAGGTGTAAATGAGCACAGATGGGCAAAAGGAAGGTGGTCTGTTACAGAGAGGAGATAGCATGTAGCACTACAGACTACACTACACCCGATACATACATAGACATAGGACTATGGTAGGTATTATATTGTGAGCACCTCTAAGGGACAGTTAGGTGACAAGCCAATATACTCCGTACAGCACTGTGGAAGCTGTTGGTGCTATATAAATACTAAGTGCAGCAGAGACTTGGGTTTATGGGCGGCAGCAGCAGTCTGAAGCCAATGGGGTGAGGCATGACATAGCAGTTTGGTATTGATGTTTGGAGGTCAGAAGGAGAAGCTGCCACTGTTATAAAGGGTATCAGATTGTGCAGCTGCACAGTTGGTCAAGCAAAGTGATTAATGAATCTTTCCCAGCTCACTGCCTGTGCACTCTCACAATCGTCCTTACTACTACTGACTGTAAGCCCTGTGCACACAGAAGCAAGACAGGAATGCCCATCCATCACTTGGGCTTGATTCACAAAAGGGTGCTAACTTAGTTAGCACTCCTAAAGAGTACATTTTAAATCGGCGCCGGTAGACTTGGGATTCAGCCGGTATAAGGCTGATCCTGCTTCTGCACAAGTCCGGGCCGTGTTAATTACTATTCCCCCTCCAGCCGCCATGGATAGTGGGGGAATGAAATAATTCGGCTTCCAGCGATTGCTGGAGGCCGAATTATTGTGTTTTTTAAGCAACCTCGGCTCCGTCTCCTGACGGCGCCGATGTTACTCACTGAGCGCTGCAATAGGAGTGAATCCTATTATAGTCTATGGAGGAGCCGGCTGCGCCCAAATCTAGCAGCGCTAAAAAGCACTGCTCCGTGCCTAAAAGCCCCTTAGCACGCCTAAAGCACTTTAAGACGTGCAAAGTTTCGCTCGCTAAAATAGCGTGCACAAAGTTTAGCGCTTCACAGTGCACGCGAAATGTCTCACTGGGTGCAACTAAAACCTTGCACCGTGTGCCCCTAAAACCTTGCACCGTGTGCCCCTAAAACCTTGCACTAGGTGCGCCCAAAACGTCGCACTGTGCAACGTTTTAGGGGCACCCAGTGTGATGGTTTGGTCGCACCCGGTGCAGACGTTTTTTTTGTGCACCGCGCGGCGCTAATCAATAAAAGCTTTGGGCATGCTGAGTTAGCACCCTTAGCAACTAATAGACCCACAACGTCAGTTCAGCCATCTCTCCTGTGTTCTGTATCATAAAAAGCAGCCTAGCCTGAAGCAATGCATTTTAAAAAAAAATGTCATTAGTCAATCTATTTCCTCCTGCAAAGTCTTCTCCAGTAAAGTTCCCCTGATGGGATTGAGTACCAGGCCAGGGGACAAGCAAACTAGCCTCATGATTCCTCTCTGCTGCAGCTCTGTGAACCAGTCTCGGAAGAAGCACCGTGCAAAACGGCCGTTGGGCTGCCCGTGTTTGTTGCCCTGCACCCACTGCTGCTGCCTCTGTCCTGGTAGGATCTTACAATGCTTATTTAGTGTCACTGATGCACAAGTTGTCTGACTGTGATCGACACATCTACCACTAATGATGCAACTCTGTTTCAAATTTTTACACCCATTTTATGATACGGAATAAATTTAAGTAACTGCAGTGCCTGATCGTCTGTCATCCTTTCTTCATGATCTATGCAAAGCAACCTGATCATGAGCACACAGTTCCTAACTTCATGAGGCAGTGATTTGTGACACAGGACTCTCTATCTCTCTGCCCTGCTACTCTTCCACTTGAGACTGTGATTTTGTAGTGCTGGTCTTTTGCACGCTCTTCCAGATCCGTTCCAAATAAAATATTGGCGTCACACATTGTACTAGGGAACAATTTTAAACGTTGCAATATTCGGCACAAATGGGAAAATAAAATATGTGGGTTTTAGGTACGGTAGCATGTATTATTTTAAAACTATAATGACCGAAAATTAAGAAATAATTATTTTTTTTTCTTATTTTTCCTGTTAAAAGACATTTGGAATAAAATGATTATTAGCAAAAAACGTACCATCCCCCCCCCCCCCCCCCCCAAAGAAAACCTAATTGGTGGCGAAAAAACAAGATATAGATTGTTTTGTTGCAATATGGCAATAGGCAAATGAATGGAAGGAGCGCTGACAGGTGAAAATTGCTCTGGATTTTTAAGGGGGAAAACCTTTGGAGGTGAAGTATTTAAAGATATCAAAGGTTGGAGAGTGACGGATGTGTTGGAGCAGAGTATTCCAGTGGAGAGGTGAAACACATGAAAAGTCTTGTAATATGTGCAATACACTTTGGTATTGGCTTCCTAAAATAAATAAGGCTATCCTTTAAAAACATGTCACCTGGATGGCAACACCCCAACCTGTACATATTTGCACAGTAGTGAATTGTGTAATAGGAAAGCTATCCATATGCAAGAATGTTGGCTTAGGATCCACTCCCTTAATAATAAATTTTGAGGTGCACACGGTCTATCTGCCAGAGCACCAGTAGATGAACTTCCATCCGTATGCACTCATGTCCCCTAATATCATCCCCATACAAGCACTGCCCTACTGTACATGTGAGAGTACAGTCCACACACGTGGAGTGCTGAAAAGTTATTTTAAAGGGTTCTTGTAGTGAAAAAAAGTGCCCCTAGGGGGTACTTACCTCAGGAGGGGGAATTCTCTGGATACTAATGAGGCTTCCCTCATCCTCCTTAGCACCCCTAATCCAGTGCAGGCCCCCCGGAAAGTCCACCGACAAAGGCTTGTTGGTGGATTGAGCTGGTGCACTACGGCTTCCACCGATGGGTCCCACGAACAGTGTTCGCCTCGCGCCGGCACAATAGCTGCTTCCCGTTCGGGCTCCAGGGTAAATATCTGAGCCCGATTGGGTCCACTCTACTGCGCAGATGTGAGCTTTCTGCTCCTGCCCAGCAGAGTGGACCGGATCGGGCTTGGCCGGAGCCCCATGAGCAAGCAGCTACTATAAAGGCGCACAGCTCTCAGTATTGTGGGGGCCATTCTCTGGGGGAGTCATCGCTGGATTGGGGCTGCTGAGAAGGACTAGGGAAGCCTCATTAGGATCCAGAGCCTTTCCCATCCCGAGGTTAGTACCCCCCGGGGCAGTTGTTTTCCCTACAGGTTCCCTTTAAACACGAGTTGAAAAATTATTTCCTAGGAGAAAACTTAGGAGAAAAGGTGAATCGAATAAGGGCCATAGTGGGAACAGAGCCCTAAATGTCATCTCAAAAGCGATCAAGGTTATTTTTACTCAGTGATGATCGTTGATAATCAGCTAATTACGATTACACAAACTTACGCGTACATTTTTGCAATAACGTCTATACTTAATTACAAACTCGTAATCCAATTGACTTTGTTTAATCATTCCTAATTACGCATGAATTTACGCGTCATTTTGTGCCGACTTTGGCGGAGAATAGCAACGCCTCCATACAAGCTATTGCTATCAAAATTGCTATATATGTTGAGGAGAATATTGGGTACAAGTAGAGAAATTTTTTTTCAAAAAGACCTTGTAGTTTTTGAGAAAATCGATTTTAATTATGCAAAGAAAAATGTTTTTTAAACTCAGAAAAAATACAGTTTAAAAAACATTTTTCTTTATTTTTTTAAAATCCATCAAAACTACAAGGTCTTTTTGAAAAAAAATGTTTTTACCTTGTAGCCACTATTCTCCTCAACCTATGTAGCAATTTTGGTAGCAATAGCCTGTATGGGGACTTTGCTATTCACCGCCAAACTCGGCATGAAATTAGGTGTAAATTATGCGTAATTACAAATGCTTACAATTACATACAAAATTAATTACGCTTTTCCCCAAAATGTTGTAATACAATTACGATGCGTAATTGCAAATTACGATGTGTAATAACATATAAGCGTAATTTCTGCTCATCACTATTTTTACTGTCATTTTTTCAAAATATTCCAGTGAGAACACAACGCTCGGTCCATATTTGTGTCAGGGAGATAATCTATAAACACGAATCCCACACAATGGGAAAGAGCTCTATTGACTGTAAAAAAGTACAAAAAAGTAAAGTACACTCTTTATTAGTAATTATTAAAAATGAGGGCACATGCATAGTGATACTTCAGAGTAAAAAACGGACTCTGTTGTAGGTGGTGCTGTTGGTACTTATATCAGATAAATAATTAAAAGCGTCTTCTACGCCATTGCTAAGTTGCCTCTATCTGAAGCGGGTTGAGCCTGCGTGATGCATTAAGGCGGCGGCGGTGTACTGTGTTGTCCTCCTCTCACACGTAAGTTTGGCTTTCCACTTGTATTCCAATTTCACACTTTGGGTACCTTCTCATGCGGAAATCAGTGTTTGGTGCATACTTTTATCTGGGATGCCTGGTCTTTTTGTCCCACTCTGATCTACTTACAATTGAATTTATTATTATTATTATCACGCTTTGCACTTTATACAAGCCCTATTAACTCCTTTTTATTATCCAATTGAGGGTCCCTCTGTTTACCTTACTTACCAATATGTAATTGTATGTAATAATCTGAGTGGGAGGATATTCATATGGATTGTTGTTACCACTATTACTATTTATAAATTATGTATACCGCTGCTATCACCTTGTGGTGATTTTTAATATTGTTTTTACTGTGTTTGCTTTTCATCAAATAAAGAATTTGTATTTTGAATATATTGGAGTGGTCTGGTGCTGCATATTGGGTACTTTTCTCTTTTTCATATCCATGGTTGTGTTATTACCCATTTAGTACATTCCGTCCTCATTATCTTAAAGGTCATTTTTAGGATGATGCTTATCCTTATGTTTGCTAAACAGTACTTTTTCTAACTCTGGGACACTTAATAGGCTGCCACCGATTAGAGACAGTAAAACATTCAACCTACATTGTAAATGTTCAAATATAAAATAAAACCCTAGAATACTTAAAAAAGGTTGTTTTTAGCAGTAGCAGGATAAATATCATTGTTTATCTCATCTGCTTATTTTCATCTCGGGTTCACTTTAACCGTTTTTTATTTCAAATTAATTTTTCCTTTTTTTCAAAAAAGTATGGTTGAAAAATATAGAGTAACCACGTAGCTCGGGGTGACCCAAACCGCTAGGAATGTGTAGGGGGATAAAAGAGACCAAAAAGCCCTCCTGCTAATAAGAAATGCTTGGTGAAATTTGCCTTCTTAAAACAGAGGGAAACTTGTAATAATTCAGCTATAAGTGAACATGTGTGGTTACCCACAATGCACCACTCCTGAATATACAAATATTATCCCTTTTCGCCCCTGTAAGCCAGACAACCATCCAGAACTGCTAGTGTATAGCAAGCCTATATTGATTAAGTATTATTACAGTTTCACATGTCACAATGTGCTCTGTATTGTGCCTTTTCAGCACACAAATAATATGTAGATCAGGAGTGGAAAGCGGGTATTCCCGATGAATGCCAGGAAGGAGTCTTCAGAGCTCGGGGCTTTCCCGCGATGGAAATCTAGGGCAAGTGATGAGCGCATTGCTCTGCATTGACTGTCCTCATTACTGTGAACAATTCACCTTGTGAGCAGGACGTGAGAGTGTGAAAGCATGGTGCTCAGGAATGCATCTGACAGGAGGAACACCTGAAACATTCTCACTATATTATTCTTGGCGTGTCGCAGCAGGTAGATGATCATTACATTGAGGAGAATGACCTGTGTGTTGTCTGCACAGATAAGTTACTGGGAACAAGAGCTGTAAAATCCTGCAGTCAAGCTTAGATGATTGTCAGCTGACATAAACATCAGTGCTCAGATTGGGCAAGGATAGGAATGCATGTGAAACAGAACAATAAAACATTCCTGGCTCAAACTTTAAAGAGACTCTGTAACAAATTTTTCAGCCTTAGTTCTTCTATCCTATAAGTTCCTATGCCTGTTCTAATCTGCTCTGGCTTACTGCAGTCTTTCCTAACTGCACTGTCTCTGTAATAAATCAATGTATCTTTCCTCTGTCCTGTTTGTCGGGCTAAGGCTTGATTGTGTGGAATGTGCAGGGCTGCTTGTGATTGGTAGAAGCGATACACACCCTCTGCAGGCCCCCTGCACAATCTGAATGACTCACACACTATGCTTAGCTGAGCCTATTAGAAGCTGGTTAGTTTGTTTGTAAACACTGCCTAAAACTGTTAATTACAAGCCAGGATTGCAGCAGAGAGTGGCAGAAACAGCACAGAGGGGCACAGGAGAAAATAATGAATAGAATGGTATGCTTTTTATTGTAAGAATATTAGAGGACAGATTCTCTTTAAGGGCTCTTTCACACTAGAGGCTGCGGTAGAAAAGGCTGAAAGTCAGCCTTTTGCTTAACCACCCTGGCGTTCTGATTAAATCGCCAGGGTGGCTGCGGGAGGGTTTTTTTTAAATAAAAAAAAAACTATTTCATGCAGCCAACTGAAAGTTGGCTGCATGAAAGCCCACTAGAGGGCGCTCCGGAGGCGATCTTCCGATCGCCTCCGGCGCCCATAATAAACAAGGAAGGCCGCAATGAGCGGCCTTCCTTGTTTTGCTTATATCGTCGCCATAGCGACGAGCGGAGTGACGTCATCGACGTCAGCCGACGTCCTGACGTCAGCCGCCTCCGATCCAGCCCTTAGCGCTGGCCGGAACTTTTTGTTCCGGCTGCGCAGGGCTCAGGCGGCTAGGGGGGCCCTCTTTCGCCGCTGCTCGCGGCGAATCGCCGCAGAGCGGCGGCGATCAGGCAGCACACGCGGCTGGCAAAGTGCCGGCTGCGTGTGCTGCACTTTATTTGATAAAAATCGGCCCAGCAGGGCCTGAGCGGCGACCTCCGGCGGTGTTGGACGAGCTGAGCTCGTCCAGACCGCTCAGGTGGTTAATACATAGCGTTTTCAAAGCGTTTTACAGCTCATATGAAAACTTCCTTTTTTTTCCCTATAAAAATAAGTGAACAAGTCAGCTGTAAAACGCTTTGAAAACGCTTTGAAAACGCTGAAGTTGGCTTTTTTTATTGACTATCATTGAAACGCCAACAGCCAACTTTGGCTGTAAACAGCCCTGAAAAAGCTCCTGGGAGCGTTGAAACGCAACGCTCCAAAACGCAGAGTTAGATGTGAAAGGTAAAATGAAAGTCTATGGTCTTTCATTTTACCTTAGAAAACGCCAACTTCGGCTGTGGCGTTAAAACGCAGATAAAGTCCTCTGGTGTGAAAGGGCCCTTAGGTCTGTTGTGTTCAAATCAAAAGCCCTAGAGCAGCTTCCTTTTTGCCCGACTGATTTTGTTTTTCATTTTTGAAAACAAGAACTTTATAGTTTTTGAAGTGCTTTGTCTTTTGTATAAACAAATCTTTTGTTTTGAAAATTATTGTTTTGAAATGTTATTGTTTTGAAAATGATAAAGTTAGGACGGGGTTTTAGGGTTAGACGTCAGGAAGGTATGTTTTAGGGTTAGACCTCAGGAGGGGAGGCTTTAGGGTTAGGCGTCAGGAAGAGGAGTTTTAGGGTTTGGTGTCAGAGAGGGGGTTTTAGGGTTAGGCATGAGAAAGGGGGGGGGGGGGTTAGTTAGGCGTCAGGAAAGGGGTCTTTAGAATTAGGCGTCAGGAAGGGGATTTTAGGGTTTGGCATCAGAAAGGGGGTTTTAGGGTTAGGCATCAGAAGGGGGGGGGGTTAGTTAGGCATCAGGAAAGGGGTTTTTAGAATTAGGAGCCAGGAAGGGGGGTTTTAGGGTTACGCCTTAGGAAGGGAGGTTTTAGGGTTAGGCATCAGGAAGAGGGGTTTTGAGGTTAGGCCTCAGGAAGGAGGGTTTCAGGGTTAGGCCTCAGGAAGTGAGCTTTTAGGGTTAGGCCCCAGGAAGAAGGGTTTAGGACTAGGCATCGGGAAGGGGGGTTTAGGGTTAGGCGTCAGGAAGGGGGGGTTTAGGGTTAGGCCTCAGGAAGGGGGGTTTTAGGGTTAGGCTTCAGTAAGGGAGGTGTTAGGGTTAAACATTGGAGGGTTCTGTGTGAGAGTAGGGTTAGGTTAAGTTGTAGTAAACTATCGGTAACATTATATCGGCTTCACCCGTTGCCCATTTTTCCTTGCGCCTCTATTTCTTGCGCCCTCTCTACCACCTCAGACGAGGGAGAGGAGGTGACCTGTCCATCAGCAGGATGGGGGAGGGGACCCAGCACCAGTTCGCATGCTATAGCTCCACCTGGCCCTCAATGTGTTGGATTGTATTCTTGAATCCATGGATTGTACCTCCAGCTGCTGCCATTATGCTCCTAGTCAATCAAAAGCAGGACAGAACAATCCACTGTCAGATCGAGTCCAACAGTGGATTGGAAAGGGTTAATTAGTCTTGCATAATGTTCTGTCCACAGCACAGGACTTTACTGAAAGTTCCTGCTTGGCAACATCCAGTAGCTCCTTATGGCCAGCATAGTGGGAGTTCACTTCTCAGTACAAAGCAGATCACCTGACTTGGCCCACCTCCTTCCACTGCAGTCCTGCAGGTGCTCCCTGCTCAGTGTTTATTAACCTCCTCAGCGGTATGGACGACTATACACGTCCATCACCGCCGGAGGTCGCCGCTCAGGCCCTGCTGGGCCGATTTGAGCGAAATAAAAAGCAGCACACGCAGCCGGCACTTTGCCAGCCGCGTGTGCTGCCTGATCGCCGCCGCTCTGCGGCGATCCGCCGCGAGCAGTGGCGAAAGAGGGTCCCCCCAGCCGCCCGAGCCCTGCGCAGCCGGAACAAAAGTTCCAGCCAGCGCTAAGGGCTGGATCGGAGGCGGCTGACGTCAGGACGTCGGCTGACGTCCATGACGTCACTCCGCTCGTCGCTATGGCGACGATGTAAGCAAAACAAGGAAGGCTGCTCATTGCGGCCTTCCTTGTTTATTCTGGTCGCCGGAGGCGATCAGAATGACGCTTCCGGAGCGCCCTCTAGTGGGCTTTCATGCAGCCAACTTTCAGTTGGCTGCATGAAACAGTTTTTTTTTTATTAAAAAAAAACCCTCCCGCAGCCGCCCTGGCGATCTTAATAGACCGCCAGGGAGGTTAATATAATAAGTATTTAAAGCATACCTAAACTGACATGTGGCATAACATAGTACCTATTCAACTTAGGCTAGATCCAGAGGTAAAAACTGAACCTTTTTCCTTTTAACCTCCTTGCCGGTCTAAAAAATCCGGCAAGGAGGCAGCGCTGCACTTTTTTAAATCATGTAGCGAGCCCAGGGCTCGCTACATGATAGCCGCTAAGCGGCGGCATCCCCCCACCCACTCCGATCGCCTTCGGCGATCAGAGTATGCAGGGAATCCCGTTGTGAACGGGATTTCCTGCAGGGCTTCCCCGGTCGCCATGGCGACCGGGCGGGATGACGTCACCGACGTCGTGACGTCAGAGGGAACCCCGATCCGCCCCTTAGCGCTGCCTGGCACTGATTGGCCAGGCTGCGCAGGGGTCTGGGGCGGGGGGGGCGGCTCGGCGCGGCGGGTAGCGGCGAATCGGCGGCGAGCGGCGGCGATCGCGTACTACACGCAGCTAGCAAAGTGCTAGCTGCGTGTAGGGAAAAAAAATTATGCAAATCGGCCCAGCGGGGCCTGAGAAATCCTCCTGCGCAGGTTACCCCGAGCTGAGCTCGGGATAACCGGCAAGGAGGTTAAAGGGACTCCGAGCAGTGCAGAAACTATGGAAAGATGCATACCATTTTGAAGCTCTCTTTCTCCTCTTTCCAACGATATATAAACCGCCGCCCTACGCCTTTTAGTTTTCGCTATTTTCGCGATCGAAACCGCGGCTGCCGTGATTTTGATCGTGAAAATATCGAAAACTAAAAGGCGTAGGGCGACGGTGTATGTGTCGTTGGAAAGAGGAGAAAGAGAGCTTCAAAATGGTATGCATCTTTCCATAGTTTCTGCACTGCTCGGAGTCCCTTTAAACCAATCAGTTTTTTACATTGCACATAAGTTTTTCATCTGATCTGGCCCACTACTATTCACTGGCCCACTACTCTTTGAACCAATGAGAATCCTCACTGGGGGGCGATTCCCATTTGTCTATTGCAACCAATGGGAGCCTGAGATGCTTCTGCTGGGACCTCGGGATCGGTATACCAGAATTTGTTTTGTGCAAGGACCCAAATGGGTGGCAGCAGGTGAATAACTTGCAAAACGCATGCAATGAGAAGCCTAGTGGGAATGGACACCATCCATTGTCATAGGCTAGCATTGCTTCCATTGGCCTCCATCGCCATCCATTGCATTTTGTCGATCCGGAAGAATTGTGCATTACCTCAACAGATCTGTTCTGAACGGACGGATGTGAATGGATCCTTTTACTTAAAGGACACCGAGGTGAACATAAACTAATGAAATAAACAATTGTATCTATCCTCCTTCTCCTAAAAATGACTTTTTAAGATATTCCACAGTTTTATTTTATATTTAAATCTACTGTTTTATTGTTTTTTGCTCAATAACACATTCATTGAAGTATGCCAGAGCTAAAATCTATGAACTATTGACCCTTTTTTTAATCTCTTTCCTGCTCTCAGAAGCCATTTTTTTGCTAGGAAAGAGTTTTATAGTTGTAATTTCTTATCAGTGAGGGTCACACTGTAGTCACTTCCTGTCAGGACTGAGTCAGCCACTTACATACCTGATATTTACCTCTTTCAGGCAGAGAAAGAAAAAAAAGGAACACAGCCTAGTTATTTGTGTGCTAGGCACTGTACATACACATGGCTATCTCATCATGTCACATGTCACCTTGAGTATCCTTTAATAGATTCTGTTTGCTTCCGATCTGGTCTGCTGCGCTCCACTAAGCATAACGATGTTCATGCCAGTATAAAAGGAGCCTTAGCGCTTACTTGTGCTTAAAGAGAGTGACTCTGTAACAAATTTTTCAGCCTTAGTTCTTCTATCCTATAAGTTCCTATGCCTGTTCTAATGTGCTCTGGCTTACTGCAGCCTTTCCTAATTGCACTGTCTCTGTAATAAATCTTATCTCCTTTCCTCTGTCGCGTATGTCGGGCTAAGGCCTGAATGTGTGGAATGTGCAGGGCTGCTTGTGATTGGATAGAAGCGATACACACCCTCTGCAGGCCCACTGCACTCTCTGTAGGACTCACACACTCTGTTTATGTGAGCCTATCACAAGCTGGTTAGTTTGTTTGTAAACACTGCCTAAACTGTTAATTACAAGCCAGGATTGCAGCAGAGAGTGGCAGAAACAGCACAGAGGGGCACAGGAGAAAATAAGGAATAGCTTTTTAGTGTAAGAATATTAGAGTACAGATTCTCTTTAACCACTTTGTCCTCCTTGACGTATAAAAACGTCAAGGAGGACAGGCGCGCTCCCGCGGCCGATCGCGCGCGTGCACGCGCACTCCCGGCCGCGGAGTTGGTAGCCACGGAATCAATTTATCGGGCTATGGAGCCCGATCATTGATTCCTCTCCCCCGCTGAAAAAGCGACAGCTTCTCTTGGAAGCTTCGCTCTTTCTGAAGCTGTGTCTCTCTAAGCGTACATTGTACGCTTAGAGTGACGTCATGTAAAAAAAAAATCGAGATTGCCATCTTGTGGCCAAAAAGTAAAACTACAAGAAAATCCTCAAAAAAGGGCTGGTGCACACCAAAACCCGCTAGCAGATCCGCAAAATGCTAGCAGATTTTTAAACGCTTTTTTTTATTTTTATGAGGCGTTTTGCTAGCGTTTTGCGGATTGCTGCTGCGGTTTTCAGTATAGTAGATTTCATATATTGTTACAGTAAAGCTGTTACTGAACAGCTTCTGTAACAAAAACGCCTGCAAAACCGCTCTGAACAGGCGTTTTTCAGAGCGGTTTGCGTTTTTCCTATACTTAACATTGAGGCAGAAACGCATCCGAAATCCAAAAAATGCCTCACCCAGGCATTTTTCGTTTCTGCAAAACGCCTGCCGCTCTGGTGTGCACCACCCCATTGAGATACATTGACCAAGCAGATCCGCAGCCGCAAGCGGATCTGAAAACGCCCAAAAAGCCGCTCGGTGTGCACCAGCCCAAACATTACAATACACCAATATTTCCCCAAATTAAACACTTTTATATCCCACCCTCCCAAAAATGCCCACATAAAATGTTTAATAAGAAAAAACAAAAAAAAACATTACTATAAAAAAAAAAAAAACATAAATATTTACCTAAGGGTCTAAACTTTTTAAATATCTATGTAAAGATGAAATATTTCTCTCTATTTTTTTTTTATAAGCTTGTAAATAGTGATGTATGCAAAACGGAAAAAATGCTCTTTTATTTCCAAATAAAATATTGTCGCGATACATTGTGATAGGGACATAATTTAAATGGTGAAATAACCGTGACAAATGGGCAATAACAATACGTGGGTTTTAATTATGGAGGCATGTATTATTTTAAAACTATAATGGCCGAAAACTGACAAATAATGAATTTTTTCATTTTTTTTCTTATTCTTCCTGTTAAAATGCATTTACAGTAAAGTGGCTCTTAGCAAAATGTACCCCCCAAAGAAAGCCGAATTGGTGGCGGAAAAAACAAGATATAGATCAGTTCATTGTGATAAGTAGTGATAAAGTTATAGGCTAATGAATGGGAGGTGAACATTGCTCGGATGCATAAGCTGAAAACGACTGAGATGTTAAGTGGTTAAAGGTCCGTACACACGCCGGACTTTTGGCAACGACGGGTCCGTCGTTGCCTCCCGCTGGGTGGGCGTGCCAGCGACAGTCCGGCGTGTGTACGCTCTGTCGTCAGACTGATACGACTGTTTCTGAGCGATCCGCCGGGCGGATCGCTCAGGAACAGCCGTATCAGTCTGACGACAGAGCGTACACACGCCGGACTGTCGCTGGCACGCCCACCCAGTGGGAGGCAACGACGGACCCATCGTTGCCTAAAGTCCGGCGTGTGTACGGACCTTAAGTTATATATTTTTTTTACATTGTAAGAGTTAATGGACCAGTGCTTTTGTCATAACTTCCGCATCGTATCTTACAGATGCGGTCAAGCAGCCCCCTGCTTCTTATGTCCTATTGCGGCTCTGCATTGAAACCACGGTGAAAACTTTTTAAAACTGAAAAAAATCATGATATAAACAAGCCATCAACAGTTTAAACACTCTTTAATTACAACCCTGTTAAAAACTAATAAAAAGGGGCTTTTGTTGAAAACCAGGATTTGCATTGCTGAGTTAATTAAACAGAACACAGAGGAAATCACAGCAGATCCGTGTCTGTTGTTGTTGGTATGCGGCAGCAGCAAATGCAGTCACTGGAAAATAAGCTAAAACGCCTCACCAAATAAACAAAACAAACTGAACCTCATAACAGCAAGTAGCTTGAATTTCAAATCATTTTTAGTTTCGACGGATCTCGGTTCTCAAAATTATAGAATATCATCATCGCATTTAAAGTGAACCTCCAGACTAAAAATCGACTCAGCAGAACTGAAAAGGCTTGGTGTTTCTTTAACAGTCTCACAGCATCAGGACTTTGTTTTTCTTATCCAAGCCCTATTTTTAGCTGCACAGAAGAAAACTGCCCTGGCATTTTTCCCCTGATGCTGTGCAAAGCATGATGGGATTTCTGATGTTGTTGTTATCGTTCTACTGTTTTGGTGCATTTTTTTTTTTTTTAATTTTGCATTTGAGATTTGAAGCCTAGTGCGTGCAGCTGAGAGGGGTTATCAGGACACAGGACAGTTGGAACTGTGTCTCATGCTCCCTGTCACCTCCTTCAACCAAAAAGATGACTGCCCCCATTACAAAGATGGCTGCCTCCATGCAATCACAAACATTTGCCTGTTCTTTTAAAGAGAATCTGTAACATCAAAATGTCCCGTGGGGGGTACTCACCTCGGGTGGGGGAAGCCTCAGGATCCTAATGAGGCTTCCTACGCCATCCTCCGTCCCTCGGGGGTCTCGCTGCAGTCCTCCGTACAGCGGCGACGTAAATATTTACCTTCCCGGCTCCTGCGCAGGCACTCTGGTGGCTGTCGGCTCCGAAGTAGGCGGAAATACCCGATCGCCGTCGGGTCTGCTCTACTGCGCAGGCGCAAGTCTCCGGCGCCTGCGCAGTAGAGCGGACCCGACTGAGATCGGGTATTTCCGTCTAGTTCGGAGGCGAAAGCAGCCACAGCGCCCCCGCTGGAGCCTGCAAAGTTAAATATTGAATTGACAGTCGGGTCTGTCGCCAGCTGTTCGGAGGGCTGCAGCGAGACCCCCGTGGGACAGAGTTATGCTGGTGTATGCGCATGGTGCACATGGACACATAATGTTAGCTCCCTTGTGCGATTGGTAAGATGCACTGTCTTTCCCAGGAGAGGAAGTTGGGATGTGTGCTCCTAATCCATTGATAGGTTTGATGCAATGAATGTGTTTGCATGTCTGCACTATGCATGTTACAGGGCCAGAGTTAGGACACCTATGTTTACCTGGGTACTTCTGCGCAGTATAGGTGACTAAGCATAAGAATGCATTCTTCTGTGAACTAAAACCCTGGCTTTTAATTTAGCTGTAGGGATAACAGTTGTGCCTGGATGAGTAAATCTGTGAATGCATTTGTTTGAACATTTGCATGAGTGTGCGCAAAGGGTTAATTGATTTTTTCCCGTGGGACAGAGGACGGCATGGTAAGCCTCATTAGGATCCCAAGGCTTCCCAAGGTGAGTACCCCCCCCCCCCCCCCGGGATCTTTTTGATGTTACAGTGTCTCTTTAAAATAGGGTGGGTAAGAGATTATATTACCTACCGTATCTATTTTAATTAACCTAACTAATGTAACTTAATGACAGTATGTTTGTTTAGGCTGAACTTCCCCTTTAAAGACTATGATAATTGACAGTCATCCAAATAGGACCAACAACCACATTCATTGCTGCACATTGTGTTTCACCACCCCACCCCCTCCCTCTAGATTGTAAGCTTCATGGCCGGGCCCTCCCTCCTTGTGTATTGTACCTGATCTACCCTCCTGCCCACAGAATAACATGAACTTAAACTATTGTGTTATTTATAACCCATATTATCATTATCTCTAAGTGATAATATCTACACCCTGGCAGACTTCATCTGAAGTCGAAGGGACGTAGCTATTCCTCTCCCATCGCGATTGCCGTAGTGCGCGCTCCCACGCACGTTCTTGTGGCCGCCTGTTAGTACACAGATCAGTGAATAGGAATACATTTTCCATACACCAATCACGGTGCCTGTGAACAATGATCATCGGCATCAATGAGATGCCGGTGGTCATTGACTAAAGTGAACGTAAAACATACATGCACATACATACGTTACATACTCCTGTGTCCAGAGTTTACACAGTAGGAATAAACTGGGAAGGGGTGGGGACTCTAGTGGCCAAATAGTAAATTACACCCTAACATTAAATTGAATAAAAATACATACATCCCCCATTAAAATTAACCCCTTACCTCCTCCACTCTCCAATAGCTACCAAAATAAAACATTTGTATACATAAACAAATTATGTAAAAAAACATAAAAAGTTACCTAAGGCCCGGTTCACATTAGCGGTGGCCGTCCGGAATCGCCGTGCCGGAGCCGGACCGCTTGCAGAACGGACGGAACGGACGCACGGCAATAGCAATGAAAGCCTATGCGTCCGTTCACATGCGTCCGTTCTGCCGGACCGGAGCCGGACCGGATCCGGACCGGATCCGGACTCCGGCGTCCGTTCCAACATGCGCTATTTTTTGGTCCGTCTCCTCCGGCAGCCGTATCCGGAGCGGAGCCGGACTGCACCATCCGGCCAATACAAAGCAATGAGAGCCGGAGAGCGCACAACACACTGGCTACAAAAAACGGACGTTCTACCCCACTTCCTATGCATTTTGGATGGGAACCACATGGGCCCAGCGTTCAAAGAGTGGGGCAGCAGCAATTTCATGCTGGAGCTCGTTTTGGCAGCAACATGTCTGATGTCTGATAACGAGGAGGCGAACAACAGGAAGGAGAGAATTCCCAGGTTTACGAGTAAAAAATGCCTGGATCCATGGTCCCAACTGCAGTCTCTGTATCCACGGATGGTCTCCACACGTCCACCTGTCTCCAACAATGACCCCAGACCCTTCTGCTGACCTCCCAGACCCCAGGTATTTACAGGATGTTATCTCCTTAAGAAACCGGATCCGGACCGCAACCGTGTTCACACCGCACGGAAACCGGATGCAAACGGACCGGATCCGGACCGGATCCGGATAGGAACCGTACGGATCAGGTCCGGTCCGGCTCCGGTGCGGTCCGGACATCCGGTGCGGTTTTGACAAAACCGCAAGTGTGAACGGGGCCTTAGGGGCTCAACTTTTTCAAATGCATGTCATGAGGGTATATTACTTATTTTTGAAAGTAAGAGCTTGTAATTATTGATGGACACAAAACTGAAAAATACCCCATTTATTTCCAAATAAAATATTGTCGCATATATTGTACTAGGGACATAACTCAAACAATGTAATAACTGTGACGAATGGGCGAATAAAATGTGTGGCTTTTATCCACAGTAACATGTTTTTTTAAAGCTAATAATAATAATGACCGAAATCTGAGAAATAATGATTTTTCTATTTTTTCTTATTATTCCCATTAAAATGCATTTAGAATAGATTAGAAAAACATACCACCCAAAGAAAGCCTAATTGGTGGTGAAAAAAAAAACAAGATATACCGTAGGTCATTTTGTTGTGATACGTAGTGATAAATTATGTGATTGGCAAATTAAAGGGAGGAGGACTGAAATGTGAAAATTCTTATCTATTTGTCATAAATACCTCAAAATCCTTGCAAGAACCCTTTAGAAGTCTTGTTCTAATTAATGCTTTTGAATGTAACCCGCTAATTTTTGGTCCCCGAAATAGATGTCCATTTCAATACTGGCAATGTGGGGAAATTTGGGTTGCAATGGAGCCCGATAAATATCAGGCACCCGGGCTGCCTATAAAGCAACTTTCCAGGGCAGGTTCTAGATAGTTTGCTGCCTGAAGCAAACTTGTGAGGATGCACGACCATCCCCCCCCCCCCCCCCATTCCCTCACCCGCCGGGTTTCCGGCACAGGTGGGGATCGCCTGATACATGTGCTTGCTGAAATAGCACAAACCTCCCCCTAAAATACTTACTGAGGCTCCAACGATGACTGGCAGTCTCCCTCTATCTCCCCACACACTCAGAGTGGCTTACCGGCTTGCACAGTGCACAGAAGGCGGAGTGTCAGCTGACCCGCATCGGTTCATGTGACATGCCAGCTTCCTTACACAAATGCCGGAAGCTACCAGGAGCCCGCAGAGAGATTGAGGGAGACTGCCAGACATCACTGGAGACTCGGTAAGTATTTGAGAGCATGCCTGCCCCCAGGAAGCTCCTCAAAAGAGGTCCCGGTTGCCTAAACTCCGGATAACGGGGTCTTTGCTGTATATACATATATATGTGTCTATATATATATATATATATATATATATATATATATATATATATATATATATATATATATATATATGCAATTTCGCACAGCATGCTTTCATCAGTCATACATACTGCACAGCAATAAGCTGCAGCTTACCTGCACAGGAAGACCAGAGGGCAAAACAGCACATGGAGAAGAGGATAGCAGAGAGCCGTGCATATATGTAAGTAAGGGGCGTGCCCGCACACACAGACTTACAGCAGGCAAGCTCTGTGCTCTGTGAGTCAGGCAGAAGCAGCAGAGCAGTAGAGATGTAGGCGAACAGCACGCCTGCGAACAGCTATGAGCCTGTACTACTTCCGTGTCACGCTCTCTGAGTAGTACACATGCCCTGACCCGGCAGTGCGCGTCCGAAGCGTGCCCTGCCACAAGCGCGCAATCAAGGATGGGCCAGGACCGCCAGGCCAGGGCAGCATACTACTGAACGCGTCTGGGCCAGGTCATGCGTACTACTCAGAGAGCGTGACCCGGAAGTAGTACAGGCCCATAGCTGTTCGCATGTGAGCTGTTCGCCTGCATCTCTACGGAGCAGAGGGGGAGACTGAAAAAGATCAGCTGAGTGTAGAGCCAATGCTGCCCCCTACAGTCTGCTGCCCTGAATCACGTGATTCAGTCTGCTTCATGGGAGGGCCGCCCAGATTTATTTTCCCACATTGTTGGGGGTTTCCAAAAGGGTGCCTATGGTGCCGCCCAAACTTCCGCGGAGTGCAGGCACCTGAGTTTCCTGTTTCCATTCTAACCTCTTGTCAGCATACAGGACTAGAGTCTGAAGAAGCATTATTCACCAAAAAGCTTACTCTTTTTCTTTAATGTTAGACAATACATGGTATTATCCTCATTCCTGCTTTTAACAACATAAATGAAAGAGAATAGTGCAATTGTGCCTCATGACCGGCTACACCCAGAAGTCATTGTGTGGGGAGGATCACATGTCACAACTTCCACTAGTCTGCTTCTCATTCAGCAAAACTCTGTACAGAGATCTCTTTTGCTTCAGACATAATAGGTTACACCCCTGAAGCTAGGCAAGTGGATTCAATACACGAGACCTGCATACAGGTTCAGGATCAGTGACTCAGGTGTAAAGCTAGAGAGGATCAATATGGATGCCAGGTGCAGTATTTACTATGTTTCAGAAGGTAGAAAAAACTAAGTCTTGTAAAAGTAATACCTTTTAATGGCTAACTGATAGTTAGAGACTCTGAAGCGAATACATTTTGCCACTTTTACCTTGTAACTCGCTTCAGTAGTCTTAGTAGGAGTAAACCGCCGCATCCCCGCCGCAAAACAAGGGCTTTAGACCCCCCAAATCCCTGGTGGGCAATCCGGCCGGCGCTTCCTTTCAGCTGCAGCTCTGCCTCTCCTGACGTCAATTGCCGCGTGGATCTTATCCTCTCCCCGCCCCTCTCTATGAAGGAAGAGTGAGAGGGGCGGGTAGAGGCGGCGATCTGTTGCGATTGACATCAGTAGAGGCAGAGCTGCAGCTGAAAGCTCTGCCTCTTTCAGTAAGCGCCGGCCGGATTGCCCCCCCTCCCTCCCCCCAGGGATTTGGGCGGTCTAAAGCGCTCGTTTTGCGGCGGTGATTCAGCGGTTTACTCCTGCTGAGTGAATTACAAGGTAAAAGTGGCAAAATGTATTTGCTTCAGAGTCTCTTTAAAGCGGTATCGTCACCATAAAAATCAAATTTCAACAGCAACTGGTCTGAGTGTATTAAGTGATAAAGATGCTAATCCTGCATTCAAAACTTTCAAAACTTTTTCTGCTGTTATGATTTGGAGTTATCACATACTTAAGGAGCACTGGCCCTTTAGTAGTCGGTGCCAAAGAATTGCATGCTGGGAGTTCTTTTTATCTATAATGTATTCCTCCTCTTTCCTTTATTTCCTTGCCAGCTGCTTATCTGAAACCTAATCCCCTACTCACTTCTGTTTACAAGCAAGGCTGAGGCGACTCAGCGATTTGAGGAGACAAGAAAAAAAGTAAAGGGCAGAAATGACATCACGAGTTAGCCTTAACTGTGGGCAAAAGACACGGCCCCCACCACTAACAGAATTCTCGTCATTCTCGTCATTTACTATATAACATTCACTGAAATCAAAAAGTGGACAGTACAATACATGTGTTATGTAAGTAGATCAAGTATTTATCTACTTATATATGTGTTTTTTTCCCCTGGCATAGTATGGCTGATCCTACTGCTTTAAATGATGCAAGCTTTCTGGGATCTAGTCCCCTTCTTCAGGCATATTTCCAGATGTTAGCTGAAGTAAAGCACTGATGCAGGTAAAAAGTAAACACGAAGATGGCAGTTGTGCTGGTTTGGTTGTTTATATTATTTACTAGTTTCTTTGTGTTTACTATTTACCTGCATCAGTGTTTTACTTCAACTAACATCTGGAAATATGCCTGAAGAAGGGGACTAGATCCCAGAAAGCTTGCATCATTTAACCCTATCAGCTAGCCATTAAAAGGTATTATTTTTTTTACAAAACTTTGTTTTTACTACCTACATTATTTGTTTGGCTCAAAAACGGTTACCCAGATCCACCATCTCATCTGCAATTACATTTTCCTTTTACCTGTGCATCAAAAAAAATATAGACCTGCCCCCAAAATAAGGCCGAGTCTTAATTTTAAGAAGAACTTTAACCCAGGATTGAACTTCATCAGTAGCTGATACCCCCTTTCCCAAAAGAAATCTTGGCCTTTTCTCGAATAGATCATCAGGGAGGGTCTGTATGGCTGATATTGTGGTGAAACCCCTCCCACAGTGTGATGTCAGGACCATGGCCCTGACAGTTTGCTGTCTATGAACGTTTGCATTGTGGGAAATAACAGCTTTTATCAACTGCCAAGCAAGCTGTATCTCCCTCTGTGCATAGAAATCTCAGTATTGAACATGTCACCACCAGTGATACATTTCAAAATGTATATTAGGGAGAGGAAGACTTTACAATGAGCAAACACTGACTTAGGCCACTTTCACAGTAGGATGTTGCGGTTTGATGCAACATGCAAATTACAACGCAACGCTCCAAAAAAGTCGCAACGCACCTTAATGCCCGTCGCTATCGTCGCACACAGTAGAGCATATAGACAATGAAAAGTATGCTTCCATGTCATAACTGAGCATGTGCAAACAGTCCAACGCACCTAATAACGTGTATAACACACAGCATGCAGCACTTTCTAATAACGCTACCCGTTGCACACAAACGCAACGTGTGCACTGTGAATGTCGCACAGACTTTAGTATTGCTGTGCGTTAGTCTGCATTAAAACATTTTCTAATGTGCGACTTTAAAGAGGAACTGTAACGACAAAACGTCCCCTGGGGGGTACTCACCTCGGGTGGGGGAAGCCTCCGGATCCTAATGAGGCTTCCCACGCCGTCCTCCATCCATCAGGGGTCTCGCTGCAGCCCTCCGTGCAGCGGTGACGTAATATTTACCTTCCTGGCTCCTGCGCAGGCGCTCTGACGGCTGTCGGCTCCGAAGTAGGCGGAAATACCCGATCGCCGTCGGGTCTGCTCTACTGCGCAGGCGCAAGTTTCCGGCGCCTGCGCAGTAGAGCGGACCCGACGGAGATCGGGTATTTCCGTCTATTTCCGTGCCGAAAACCACCACAGCGCCCCCGCTGGAGCCAGCAAAGGTAGATATTGAAGCTACAGTCGGCTCTGTCGCCGGCTGTTCGGAGGGCTGCAGCGAGACCCCCGTGGGACAGAGGACGGCGTGGGAAGCCTCATTAGGATCCGGAGGCTTCCCCCACCCAAGGTGAGTACCCCCCAGGGGAGGTTTTTGTTGTTACAGAGTCTCTTTAACGTCCCACTGTGAAAGAGGCCTAAAAGAGAACCTAAACCAAATGTGAAAAAACAAGTGTCACTTACCTGGAGCTTCTACCAGCCCCTTGCAGCTGTTCTGTGCCCACGGCGCTCCTCAATGATCCTCCATTCCCACGCCGTGGCTGAGTTTAATTTTCACCGGCGGGCCACTGCGCCTGCGCAGCCCTGGCATTCCGTATACTTGTCTGCATTGCTGTCCGCAATAGTGTCCTGCGCAGGCAAGTATACAGATGGCCAGGGCTGCGCAGGCGCAGTGGCCCGCCCATTCCCAGTCAAGCGAAAACGAAACTCGGCTGGGTGAAGGAACAAAGGATTGTTGAGGAGCGGTGTAATGTATAATTGAAAGTTATGTTCACTACAGTTCTACTTTAACCAATTAAGCCTTTTGGACATAGCTGCTATGTGCAAAAGGCTGCTGTGTGCTCCCGCGCTCTGGTGCAGCCGCCTGTTAGCCTGGAGATCAATGAACGGGAAAGCAGTTCCCATTCATTGATCTAAGTCCCCGTTAGAAAGATCAACAGCTTCTATGAGGAGCCGCGATCATTCTGAAGAAAAAAAAAATGTATGTTCTCCCTTCACTTCCTGTGAGCGCACACTTAGAAGACGGGAAAAAAAATGACTAAGTCTATCTTGTGGCCAATAGTAAAACTACATCTACATACAATTTTGTTAATAACCAGACACGAAATTACATTTAAAATCAACTGTTTACCTAACACACTCTCCTAAAAATACCCAAATAAAATGTTTAATTAAAAAAAAAAATCACAATTAAAAAACAAAAACAAAAAACAAATAGTTCCCGAAGGGTCTGAACCTTTTTTTTAATATGCATGTCAAGAGGGTATATTACTATTATTTTTTAAATTATAAGCTTGGAAATAGTGATGGACGTAAAACTGAAAAAATGCACCTTTATTTACAAATAAAATATTGGTGCCATACATTGTGATAGGGACATAATTTAAATTGTGTAGTAACCGGGACAAATGGGCAAATAAAATACGTGGGGTTTAGTTATGGTAGCATGTATTATTTTAAAACTATAATGGGCGAAAAATGAGAAATAATGAATTTTTTCCATTTTTTTCTTAATATTACCGTTAAAATGCATTTAGAAAAAAATAATTCTTAGCAAAAGGTACCACCCAAAGAAAGCCTAATTGGTGGCAGAAAAAATAAGATCTAGATTATTTCATTGTGATAAGCTGTGATAAAGTTATTGACAAATGAATGGGAGGTGTAAATTGCTCAGATGCATTAGGTGAAAAAACACTGAACGCTGAAGTAAAGTAATTTGTCCGCATTTTTCGTAACAAGAATTCACATCGGAACGTTAACAGATGATAGCCAATGGGCTAGTTTCCATGTAATGCGTATTTTCGCTAATTATATGCTGCATAAGAATGCCAGTGTGCTGCATTTTGTTTGTATTATGCAATCGCCTGGCACCCTATGTAAAATGTAATCCTACTAATATAATAAATGGGAAAGTTCAGATGTTTGGATGTTTGTTACTCGATCACGCAAAAACGGCTGAACGGATTTGAATGAAATTCGGCACACACATAGTACATTACCTGGAATAAAGTATAGGATACTTTTTATTCCCATATCCAAAAAGAGACAAATACAAATTTTACTGGAAAATGTAAACTGCAGCCATTCTTACACTGTTACACTGGAGGTTTGTTTAGCTTCTAAGGGTAGAATGGTTAATTTGCATATATTCAGCAGTGATGCACTGGGAGACATCTCAAGCTCACTCCAGCCTGAATTATTGCAAATTCTTTCTGTTTTAAGAAAGCAAACTTTTCTTAACATCTTAGTAAGGGGGCTTTTAGGACCATTGTAGTCCCTTACACACTCCAATGAGTTCTGGGTCACCATGAGCTTGCTGGTTAGTCTGTACCTCTCGGTGTTACAAGCCCTACTGCATAGAGCCAAATTAATCTATGCCATGCACTGATGACGATCAAACTATTCAAAACAGTCTGTATACATGCTGGATTATTATGGCTCTGTACAAATAAACACGCTGACACATCATTGCATTCCAGCAGTTCTGGAGGTGTGTTTAGCTTCTAAGGGTAACAATAGTTAATTTACATATATTCAGCAGTGATGCACTGGGAGACATCTCAAGCTCACTCCAACCTGAATTATTGCAAATTCTTTCTGTTTTAAGAAAGCAAACTTTTGTTTTTCTTACACTGTTAATGGTAGGGTTCTCAAACTTTGCACAGTTGGTCGTTGGGTGACTAGGATTATTATTCAGAAAAGTGGTTGGAGCCTATAAAAGCCAATCAAAATTCACCTATTGATTTTCAAGGAGAATATTTACATTTCTGCCATTCTTGCACTGTTAATGGCATAAGCCTCAAACCTGGTATAGTTGATCATTGGGTGACTTGGGTTCAATTTCAGAAAGGGGGTGGAGCCACAAATAGCCAATCAGATTTGTTTCATTCCAATGCAAATTATTGTTGCCAAACACTGCAAAGCTCACAAACTTGGTAATTGAGTAATTGTGTGTTAGGGTTAGGAAAGTGGGCACAGCCAACACCAGCCAAATACATAAGCGGGCAATGCAGGGTCATAAGTGGGCGGAGACAAATAAAAATTTTACTGGGAAAATGTAAACAGCAGCCATTCTTACACTGTTAATGGTAGGGTTCTCAAACGTTGCACAGTTGGTTACTGGGTGACTGGGGTTAATATTCAGAAAAGTGGGTGGAGCCTACAAAAAAACAATCAAAAATTACCTTTTGATTTTTCAGGGGAATATTTCATTGCTGCCATTCTTGCACTGTTAATGGCACAAGCCTCAAACCTGGTACATACAGTTGATCATTGTGTGACTGGGGTTTACATTTATATAAGGGGGTGGAGCCCCAAACAGCCAATCTGATTTGTTTCATCTTAATGCAGGTTATTGATGCCAAAGACCGCAAAGCTCACAAACTTGGTCATTGAGTAATTGAGTAATTGTGTGTTAGGGTTAGGAAAAGTGGGTGCAGCCAACACCAGCCAAATACATAATCGGGTCATCAGTAGGCGGAGACAAATACAAATTTCACTGAGAAAATGTAAACTGCAGCAATTCTTACACTATTACTGGTAGGGTTCTCAAACTTTGCACAGTTGGTCACTGGGTGACTGAGATTAATATTCAGAAAAGTAGTTGGAGCCTACAAAAGCCAATCAAAATCCACCTATTAATCTTTAAGGGGAATATTTAATCGATGCCATTCTTGCACTGTTAATCACCTGTACCTGGTACAGTTGGTCATTGGGTGATTGGGGTTCAAATTCAGAAAAGGGGTGGAGCCACAGCCAATCAGACTTATTTTATTTCAATGCAAATTATTGATGCCAAAGACCGCAAAGCTCACAAACTTGGTAATTAAGTAATTTTGTGTTAGGGTTAGAAAAAGTGGGCGGAGCCAGCACCAGCCAAATACATACCTGGGCAATGCCGAGTCTTCAGTGGGCGGAGACAAACACAAATTTCACTGGGAAAATGTAAACTGCAGCCATTCTTACACTATTAATTGTAGGGTTCTAAAACTTTGCACAGTTGGTCACTGGGTGACTGGGATTAATATTCAGAAAAGTGGGTGGAGCCTACAAAAACCAATCACAATTCACCTATTGATTTTCAAGGCAAATATTTAATTGCTGCCATTTTTGCACTGTTAATGGCACAAGCCTCAAACCTGGTACAGTTGATCATTGGGTGACTGGGGTTAAATATTTAGAAAAGGGGGGGGCCACAAACAGCGAATCAGATGTGTTCCATTTCAATGAAAATTATTCATGCCAAAGACCACAAATCTCACAAACTTGGTCATTGACTATTGACAATTGTGTGTTAGGGTTAGAAAAAGTGGCCACAGCCAACAGCAGCCAAATACATACCCGGGAAACATTAGGACATCAGTGGGTGGAGAAAAATACAAATTTCACTGCCAGAATGTAAACTGCAGCCATTCTTACACTGTCTGTCAATGGCAGGGTTCTTAAACTTTGCACAGTTGTTCACTGGGTGACTGGGATTAATATTCAGAAAAGTGGGTGGAGCCTACAAAAGCTAATCAAAATTCACCTATTGATTTTCAAAGGAGTGGAGCCACAGCCAATTATTGATGCCAAAGACCGCAAAGCTCACAAACTAGGTCATCATTGAGTAATTGTGTGTTAGGATTAGAAAAAGTGGGCAGAGCTAACACTAGCCAATTACATACCCGGGCAACGCCGGGCGACCAGCTAGTAATGTAATAATTCACAAACATTGAACATAGAAAGGAGGAAGAGTTGTTCAAATATGTTAGCTGCAAATGGAATTTTACTTATTTTTATTTCTGTGTAAAAATGTGCATGCAAATTCTCTCACGTAAAAACGTAGTGAAAATTTGCCCTAATGCCCTTCTATTGTAATGAACCGCT